>NW_028258142.1:65197500-65315000 GCF_053883595.1 Heterocephalus glaber
CTCTCCCCATCCACTCGCTGTGAGTAAAGCAGAGCCGAGTCCTCCCCGGTGTCCATCCGGGGCAGTCCGAGTCCAGGGCTGGAAATGACGAGGCTGTGGGGAATGGGGGAACACGGTGTTTTCATTCTGCATTTACGATCTCTTGGAGGACATTCCCTTGGCGTGCAGGATGAAAGTGGCAGGTCACACACGCACGCTGCTGGGTGCCTTTGCATCCATGGGATTTGTCCTGCCCGGCCACTAAGCGTGTGCCTCTGCGCAGGACAACTGGCCGTGCGGGCCCACAACTTGGAGTTTGTTCTTCTCAAGCACAAGGAAACCATGAGGGTTTCTCAAGATCATCCCTGGAGTTCAGTCCTTTTGTCCCTTCTCAGGCCCAATCTGGTGTTCAGCTCCTGGCCGGCCAAGCAGAGTCAGGAAAAATCCGAAAAGTGTGATCCCCAAGACTGTACCGGAACCCTGGCTCTCAGAGGCTGCAGAGATGCTTGCGCTGTCTGCCACACCAGTCTCTCTGACCTTGATTTGCCGTGCCTTCTCCCTCCCAGCAGGGCCCGGCAGAGGCTCTCACTGTCAGTCAGCCCCAACCCAGTCTCCTGGGAAGAACACCACAATGGGGCCCTTGTGAAGAGCAGGCTGTCCTCCCTGGCCTGGGTTTGTGAAGCGTGTAATTGGCACACATTTCTGGAGAGAAGTGGTGGCTGCGAATGACCACTGTCGTTGTAATAGGTTTTCTGCTTCCAGTTGCCCCCAACCCACTCAAGCGGGTCTGCAGCACCCCGAGGCTGGTCCACGTGGGTGAGTGCGAGGAAGGTGACGTGGTTTGGGATTCGAGGTGCCCCTCGGGGGACCTCAGGGCCTTGGGGTCCTGGAGGGTCAGCCATGCTGGGAAGAGGCCCAGGGTTCCCCGCTGGAAGCCCCACACCCTGTGTTCCCTGGTACTTTGTTCAAGAGCGTGCAGCCCATTGGTGCCAGTCCTGTGGCATGGTTCATTGTCCTCTCCTGGGAGGCCGAACTTCACATGTGCAGCTGCAGCCCAGGGGCTTAGTTTCCCCACGCCAGTCTCCTCTCAGGTCCTCTGGGTGACCATCTGCAAGCCTGTTTGCACACACGTGGATGAGAATAGGAACACCCTGCCCTGTGCCACAGAGGGTCCAGCCATGCCGGGCCAGGTATCAGGCGCAGGGGGAGTTGGACACCTCCCCAGCCGTCCTCAGTGACATCCCGCTGAGCGTGTCACCATGTCTGCACGGCGTCCTGCGAGCCTTCGGGACAGCCGCTCGGGGAGATGGTGCTCTGGCCTGTGACCAGGGACGGCGCCCGCTGGGCTTCTCCTCTCTTAGCCCTGCTTTCCCACCCACACTTTCCATCTGCTTTCTCCTTTCCTTCCTTTCTTCCCATATTTCCACAGGAAGCCCTGAATTGTGTGTATTTATGTGTGTGAGAAAGCACTGACACGACCTTGTAGAAGGCCCACCTGCAAGTATAAAACTAGCATTTGCTCTAATTTTAAAGCTTTATGGTTCTATGAATGAACTCGCCTGGCGTGGTGGTGCACACCTGTGATCTCAGCATTCAGGAGGGTGAGGCAGGAGGATTGCTATGAATTCAAGGCCAGCCTGGACGACCTAGTGAATTCAAGGCATGAAATGCATAGCAAAACCCTATCTCAAAAAACCAAAAACAAAACAAAAAATAAAATTCCATGAACTAGTATTTTCTGGTGAGTTTTAGGAAATTTTTTCATGAGTAAATTAAAGGCTGAGAAATTGAAACCCCACATGTAATAGTTGATCAAAATAGCATGACTTGAAATGTTGACAGAGTAGAAACAACTTCTACAGGTGTTAGAAAATAAAATGTTAAAATGTGTATTGTTTTTAAAAAAATTAAGGTCATTAGAGAAAAATGTGTGTAAAGCTTTGGTCTCTGTTTAAGAACTGCCTTCAAAATGTGCATAAACAGTATGAGTCAGTCGAAATGTGTATTTTACAGATGGAAAACGGCACTAGCTAATGTCAGCTTTGTGGCCATAAAAGGAGAGAGAAGAGAATGTATAGCGTGACACACTTGGAAAGTGAAATAAATCACGGGCCACATAGTGACACCCAAGTGTAAGCTATGACAACTGTGCGTAGCATTTTGTACAGGGTGCTCGTAGTAAGAACTTAAAATAGACTGCTGTGGGTGTGACTGGTGTTCCTGCAAGCTTATCGCAGTAGACGTGCATGGCGCAGAAGTTGCCATTTGAACCCTTTGAGACATGTGACTCAGTGGCATTAGGGTCATTCGCGGGCTCGGGCAACCTTCACCCCAATTCCGAGGACTTCTTCATTCCCGCACATGCCCTGCACCCACTCAGGGGCCGTGCCCGCCCTCCTGCCCTCCCAGCCCTGGCATCTCTGTTGTGTTTGCCACCTCTTAACCTGCTTATTCCAGGCGTCTCGCCGAGGTGGAATTGGGCCGCATTTGTCCGTGTCCCGTCTGGTTTATTTCATCCAGAGCAGTGTTTCCAGGGTGAATCTATGCATGGGAATTTCATTCCTTTCTGTGCCTGGTCACGTGTTCAGCTGTTCTTCAACACTTGGCTTGTCCCTGGTGTTGCTGAAGCTGCTATGGCCCTTGGTGTACTGATACCTCTCTGAGGCTTGATGATTGAGGCGTGCTGTCCCCATGTTGTCATGAGAGTGGGTGCCAGGCCTGTCGTGAGCACCCTCAAGGTGGCCCCGCCCACCTGCTGCAGACGCTGCAGCACACAGATCACCGTGTTCCTCACCCAGGAAGGAGCATAAGCGTCAGCCCCTAACTCCGTGGAGGTGACACTGTGGCTTCCCCTGCCTCCAGGATCACTGAGGAAGCCACCACTGCAGAGGCTCTCAGTGGAGTGGTCGAGGTGCTCAGGAGGAAGAAGATGGGGGAGATGATGCAGGTTCCAGATGTGGGGTGCGGTCACATGGCTTCTGCCCTTGAAGACAGGGCTCCCCCATGGGGATGGAGGCACAACAGCAATGATGGCGGCCAGCTTGGAGGGAGGGCCTGAGGTCTGAGGTTCTGTGCAGACCTGAGGAGGCCGAGGGTGGGAGAGCAGCTCTGGGTCCCTCCCCATCTCGGAGCTCGGAGGTCACGTCTGGCAGCGGCACCACAGTGGTGTCTTCCAGGCAGGGCTGCGTTGCGGTACCTGTGCATTCTTTCTCTCCTTTCCTTTCACTCCTTTTCTTTCTCTTCTGGAGCACTTGGGTTTGCTGCACACTTTGGCACCTAGGACGCCTGCAGTTCCCTGCCGGTGACACAAAGAACTTCACCCTGGAGCGAGGCCTCACCTCGGGGTCCACTTCCGCCACAGATGTCCCACTCTGTCCCCAGGGAGGGGCCCAGTGACAGGAGCTGCTGAGTTGCCCCTGTCGGGTTTTCAGTTGTGTGAGAGAACAGAACCACAGTGGGTTAGAAATAAAGAGAGGAAGAACATATCCAAGAAAGGAACAGGGCCGGGGGGTCGCCAGGGACAGGCACGGGCCAGGCTGGCCAGGCTGGCTGTTGGGGCCGCCTTCCTACCTGTCCTCGCTTCCCTTCCTTCTGCTCAGCGCTTTTACTTACCCTCCAGTCCACCCGTCTCTCTCAGCCTCCATGTGCATCTTACTGCCGTACGTTGGAGAACCCTATCAGTGACACAGGAGGCTGTCTTGGACAATCCGGGTCTCACAGGTGAGCGCCATCTCATCATTTTTCTCCTCCTGAATGGTGGGTGAAGCCGTTTCTGCCACTGGCTCTCCATGTGCTTAACTGCACCGTGCAGACGCTGACCTTCGTATTTCCCTGACATGAAATGACGTCCCTTCCTATTGTGGGAGACGATTTTGTTGTTGCTAAGTTAAAAATTTCTCCTATGAATTGTTACCCGGCAATAGTAAGACATTTTTATGACAGACGTCATATGACCTGCGCTGTGAAGTTAGGGTTCTCAATCACCTGGATTCTCTTCAAATAAAGAAAAGAATATACGGGAACCATACAGTTGAGCAAGTTCAGACACACATTTCCCATGCAGAATGAAAAAAGGTTTTTTTTGTAAACATTGGGTTTTTTTCTCCTAGAGAGAGAAGAAAGCTGGACTGATTAATAATGGCTCTTTTTCTCTACTGGAAAAAAAAGGGTGATTAGCACTTGAAAATTTAATCAAGAAAAGAATCATAATTGCTTGGTAGGCTAAAGTTTGCTTTTTTATGGTTACCACTTTTTAAAAAGTATTTAATCCTTAAAGAACCCTGTGCAAGGGAAGAGTTAGGAAGGACAGAGCTCAGTGACACACCTGAGCGTGGACACGAAGCCCACGGTGGTTTTTGCTTTTGTGTTTGCACTGTGGGTGACCCCGGGCGTGGAGCCCAGAAAACAAAGCATCAGGAAGGTCTTGGACCAATTTCAGAATAAAATTTATCATCATTGCTGAGCAAACTGAATTTTCAGAGTTCTTCTCAAGGCGCACAGCAGAGACTTTTGGGAGCCAGTGATAGCACTGCGCTGGACCCGCAGGCAGAGGTGCGGAGAGGCAAGTGTGATCCAAGTGCACTGGGCCACAGGGAGGTGGGGTGTGTCACGGGGGTTTGCGCCTGGGCTTTCCTGCCCACCTCCAGTCTGTCCCGAGAGAGCGGAGCGGCTCTGCACGTAGTGGGCGTGCGTTGCAGCAGCAGCAGGTGGGGTGCACTGAGGTGGGCTATGGTGCTGGGGGAGGAAAGATACAGAGACTCAGAAGCTGAGGTGGGAGGATTTCATGTTCCAGCCCAGCCTGGGCAATTCAGCAACTTAATGAGACCTTGCCTCAAAATAAAAACATAAAAAGGGCTGGGGATGTAGCTCAGTGCAGAGGCCCTGGGGTCAATCCCCAGCAACTCCAAAACAAAACATGGCTCTCTGCCTCAGCTGCGGAGGGCTGCAGTGGAAACACCTGATTTGGGAACCGATCCTGCCTTTAAACACTGTGTGTAACGTTCTGTATCATTCTGCCTCATACATCTAAGACTGTGATAGCCAGTTTGGATATCAAGTGTCTTAACCTTTCTGTTCCTTAAAGGAGACAGCGCTGGAGATAACCCAGCTGCCCTATCTGATTTCCATCAGGTGAAACCAGGGTTGTTTGCTTGCCTGCCCAGGGCTTCCACCCAGGCCTGCAGGACGGCGGAGGGTGAGCAGGGGCCAGCCAGGGTGGCCCTCCCTGGCCCCAGGGCAGGGTTGTTCTTGGACGGCTCTGTCTGCTCCATCACCTTTATTGGAAACACCTTCTTTTCTGGCCCCCCACTGGCACCCCCAGCTCAGAAGGCCAGGCTGACCGCCCCTTCTGCAGCAGCATCCGACTGTGCCGGCCCTGGGCCTTCCGGAGCTGTGCGAGCAGGCAGCTTCTGGCTCCTCCCCTGCACCCTGCTGCTGCCCTTGCCTGATTGAATCACCCGCAGTTCCCCAGGTGAGGGGAGCCTGGCGGAGAGCAGAGAGAATCATGAGTTCTCTCTGGGAGAATCATGAATCTGTGGGGCGATTCCCCTGTGGCCTTCCGTCACGTGGAGGGAGGAACAGGAGCAGCCAAGGCTGGGGCTAGGATTGCTCACCGGTGGTTACTTTGTTTGAAAGTTAAATACAACAAATATTCTCCGCATCACATGCGTCTTACAAATGAGTGATGAATTTCTCACTATAAAGGGGACATTTTAATATATATATGTATGATTTTCTAGCTCTTCTGTTTTCAAAGTACTTCGCTTTCATATTACTTCATTAAACTAGGAAATAATTTGCCTCTCTTGGTGATTTGTTGTATTTCTTTCTAGTAGACTCGGGGGACAGAGACAGATTACTTTTGAAAAGACACAGCCTACCCCTAGCTCTGACAGGCAGGAGATGTAGGTCACTATAGGCTGTTAAATTGGAGGCTGTGCCACTTACTGGTCCCCTGCTAGGGGCTTTTGACACCCAGGTTTAATGTGATAATTCCTGGTGGAGGTGTTGAGAGCCCACACGTCAGTCAGCAGTTGTTCAGAGCTGGGATTCTTGCACTTCAGGGGAAGATGCTGCTTTTCACACCGCCATCATGGTGGTTTTGCAGGGCTGTACCTTTTCGTTTTTCTCTTTGCTTATTAGTTATAACTCACAGCTTTACTCTCTCCCCTCAGTTGAGTTTGTGGTGTTTGGTTCAGACTACCATGTGGTGGGGTGTTTGGGGCACTTTTCCCGTAACTCCCGTCAAGATGCCTGTCTAGCTGGGCGTGCAGGTCAGGTGCGTGTCGTGTTCTCCAGCTGTGCACGCACCATGCCCAGTAGCCTCTGCCAGCGTGTTCTTTTCCAGGAGGTCAGTGTGGGAGCGGGTGTGCTGGGGTCTCTGACACCCCTGCTGGCCTCATGGTCCTGGACACTGTGGCTCACTGGCCAGGTCCTGCCCTGGGGCCCTCCCTCCCCTCTCAGCCCCTGGTGCCGGCAGCCACTTGCTGACTTTTATGGCTGTCCTTTCCTGCAGCCAAAGTGTCTCGGTATAATTTTCCACATTGACTTGGCGGTATTTTGCCCACTGGTGATGGTTTTCTGTCTTACTTTTCCAAATAAGGCCTTCTGCTGTCTGCAGCCCAGAGCTTCAGAAACCTGCAGGGTGGCAGCAAATCCGCTGCACAGCCGTGTGTGAGGGCCCTGGGAGCGCAGCACTTTGCAGCTGCCTTAGAATAGTTCTTTGGGCTCTTTTGCTAAAGAGAGGCAGAAGGGTGTTTTGTTTTTGGTTTTTTATAGAAAGCTCAGCAACTGGAGACTCAGAAGAATTGTGGAGGCGGGGCAGTGCGAGGCCTAGAAGCTGCTGTCCAGGTCTGAAGAGCGCAGGCCGGGAGGTGGCTTCAGCTTGCCCCTCACCTCCAGGCCTGGGGGCCATGAAATGCCCGCTGCCCGCTGACTTTCTGAAAGCTCTGTCACCTGTGAGTCGGTGATACCAGAATGCACCTCACAGAAGACCTGAGTTGGACACTGCCTCCTCACCCTTCTGGACCAGCGTGGCTGGGTTCTCAGAGGCTCCTTCCGGCTAGCAGATAGCTGTCTTCTCGCTGAACCCTCCGCTGGCAGAGGGAGGAAGCTTTGTCTCCTCTCATCTCTTTTGAGGGGCCTAATCACACCTTCAGGCTGCACCCTGGGGTCCTCACTGGACCCTAATTGTCTCCCAAAGCCTCCCCTTCTGAAACCTTTGCTTTGGGCACTCGGGTTGCAACTTGTAAATTACGGGTGACGAACACTGAGCCCCTAACAGATGTGTAACGCAAGAGCTCAGCTGGTGCCCAGCACCTGGTGGCTGTCCCTGTCCCCCCAGGAGGACCTGGGAGAAGGCGGGGTTTCCATCACACTGTGGCTAGGCAGGGATTGCCACCAAGCCTGAGGTGGGTTTCTGCGTGTTAGGCCCGCAGCGCCAACTGGGGTTCTCCCTGCAGTGAGCCGTGGAGGGCAGGGGGGCTGCTGTCTCCCCCAGAGTGGGTAAAGGGAGGGCAGGGCTGGGGGAGGAGGAGCCCAGTCTGTCCCATCCCTTGCACAGTTTCAGTGGGAATTTTAATTCAGCCTCATCCCAAGGGAGAAGAAGACTGTCGCCTTCATTTTCTCTGTCTGATTTTATTTCTCTGTGTGCTGTAAGTCAGCCAAAAAAAAGAAAAGAGTAAATGTTTCGAGCAATTAGCGTCTGTAAGAATTCGGAAAATCAGCCTACGTCGGTAGCCACTCTCTCATACTGACTCAGGCTTCACACTATCCTGATGTTTATTAGCCTCTTCTTATTTCCAGTCTTAAGTTTTAAGTCTAGAGTCTGTCTCTGGGCACTTTGGCAAAGCTGAGTTTGTCAGTTTTCCTAAAATCACTTGGAAGAAATTGGACCTAAAATAGGAACCATTAAGAATTAACTTGAAAGTCCACATCATTGCCTAACTGCATATTTTATTTAATCATATTCAGGACTCAGCAAATGCATTGGCCTTAGACGGGTTCAGTTTGGATTCACAAACTTAATTTTCCCCCTCCAGTAGGAGCGTAGGGCTGATATGCTGGCAGCGGACCAGCCTGAAGAGAAAGTGTGGAAATGATCCCGCTGCCCGCTGCCGCTCCCGCTCCTGGCTGTGCACTGGATCCTCAGCCCTTTTGCCTCTCTTCTCCTCACTCCTTGAAGAGCCACTCCCTGGATGCTGAGTCCCCCAGACAGGAACACTGTGCACACCGAGGGTCCCCGCCCTCCCCAGCCCACAGTCCCTTTCTGCCAGCTCTCTACTGGACGGGTCGCTGGACACGGGGACCGTCACTCACAACTGCTGCTCTCTTGGGCAGGGACTGCACACCCAGGGGCAGCAGCTCAGTGGGGTACCCAGCCAACTCCCCCCTCAGGGCTTCCCAGTCTCTTAACAAACTGTCCACATGTAGTTAGTTACACCCAAAGGACCAGGCTAATAAAGACAGCCAGAAGTGGGTGAGTGACGGCCGCACCACGGCAGCCCTGCCTAGGAGGTCGGGCTAGGCTCTGTTCTCTGACATCTTTGAAGTACACATTGCAGTTTCTAGGCTTTTTTACCCTGAGTCCTTGTTTATTTAGGTGCCAGATACCCTACACATGCTAAACATACACCGTACCACCTCACTGTGCCCGCAGTCCTTTTTTTATTTTTCTTTTCCCATTGTAAAGGACATAGCACACACTGTAGATATTTTGGGAACTGTGAAAAGCCACCAAAAAGGAAAACTAGAACCACCCATAATTCTGTCGCCTCAAGATGATCACTCTTGAACATTTTTTTTTTTTTTGAAAAATTATTTTTTTTGGTACTGGGGATCAAACTCAGGACCCTGCTCTTGCAAGGCAGGTGGCGGAACCACTGAGCCAAATCCCCAGCCCTTTCATACATCTAATTTGTGTGTGTGTGTGTGTGTGTGTGTGTGTGTGTGTGGTACCGGGGATCGAACTCAGGACCTTGTGCTTGCAAGGTAGGTGGCGGAACCACTGAGCTAAATCCCTGGCCAACTCTTGAATATTTAGATGTATATTCCTTCAGTCCAGTTCCCTGGTGTGCGCCCTCGATACATGACCTAATCATGCTGAGATCACCAAACACATGGGATTCTTCACTTGCATTTTCCTTTGAATGTATTGTGTCTCCTGGATCTTTCATGATTCAAATGCACCATTGTATTTCGAGACCTAATGTGTACTGTGAGGCTTACAGGTCACAGCACTGTATCTTGGTAATTTGCCAAGAGAAGCATAAAGGTAACCGAGATGATGGGAGTGCTAACTATCTTGACTACAGTCATCGCTTCCCTGTGATAAAACTATAAAAACATTGCACAGGTCCCTAAAGATACAGAATAAAGGAGGAAAGAGACCTCCACGGTGTTCAGTGAGAATTATAAAAGGTGCAGTGATGGCGCTTTGAGCTGTAAATGCTGGCAGTGCCTCTGCCCCTGTCCCCAACGTGCCCACGGTGGGGTGCCCCACACCCACCCAGGTATCCACGTGGGAGCGCTCACTCCGTGGGTGCCTGCTGACGTGGGATGCCCTACTTTTTTGGAGCCTATAAACCTTTTAAGTGGCTAAACAAGGTATCTTGTTCTAATTGCTGGTGGTCATTTTTATTGGCTGTGTGTTTATTTTTTTGCTAAGAGGTTATCCCACTTCCTGCACAGTAGTCCTCTTCTGTCCTGAGTTAGATTCTGCTCCCAGTTTACCCTTTGTCTTTCGATGCTAGTCAGTAGTTTCTTTGCATATAGATAGAAAGATAAAAACCCTAACCAGCCCACAGTCTTTTCCCTTAAAAGTTTCTATTTGGAAAGGGCGTGCTCTGAGAACAAATAGAAACTCATTGTTTTTCTAGTTCCTTAGGAGTTTTTGCATCTAGATGTTTTATTCACCTGTCCTAGGGTCTGTTTTGATGCTACTTTCCCCCACCCTGCCTACCACTTTTATCTGGGAACCCAGAAACACCCATTCATTTTGATGGTAGCCCAAACAAAACGTAATTAGGAAAGAAGTGGACTCCAGAAATCCTGTGTGTCTCTGAAACGTACGCCTTTGTCTCCCTACCTTCTTTCCATTGTCCTCGTTGTCCAGGCCGCCTGCCTTTTCATTAAACTGGGCAATCGAGGACCCTGTCCGCGAATCCAGGAAGGATGGGGTAAGCGTCCAGTACTCAAGTCCTCTCCAGCTGTGTTCCCTTCAGTGCTGAGCTCTGGGTGAAGTTGTTCCTTGACTGTAGAGGACAGCAGCCTCACGCCTGTGTCCCCGCTGGCTGGTGGGGATAGTGTGGCTGTCCCCTGCACCCCTCAGTAACAGCATGTCATTTGGATCTGTTCCAGAGTTTCCTGAAGAGAAGAGGCAGTCGGGAAATGTACAAGGAGAAGAAAACCCTCAGCCAGGTGAGCGAGGTCTTCATGCTGCGGTTACTTCTCCTCATAGGAAGCGGTCACATTTGGGAATTTTGGCAAACAAGTATTAGCTTTGCCTTCGAAGCATTCAGAGAAACATGAGCTGCTGAAACATTGAGACTCATTCACAACTTCCCAGCTGAGCCCCTTCTTTCCAAAGCCCTGGCTCCTTCCTCTTGTTTCTCCCTTGCACTGAAAGGCTGGAGGTCTCTTCGGGAAGAAGAACAAACTGGCTTTATGTGAGTGGTGCAGTCCCTGCAGGCGGACACTCAGCTCACTCCAGCCTTCAGCGTCCTCACGCAGTAAAATAAGTCGCGGGAGGGCTGGGTCCTTGACGAGCTGTTGGGGTCTTGGTTTTGCTTTTGGATTTTGCGGGTTTGCATGCACGTGTGTGTGTTGGATGAGCGAGCTGAACACTGGCATAAGTTGTTCTGGTGGAAAGGACGGTATGCCAGCTGGGAAGAAAACAGTAAAAGCTCAGCTCTTTCTGCGCACACAATAAGTGTTCTTCAGAGCTATTCTGGCTTTTCTGAAAAGTTGTTTAACTGGATTCCTTTCTCCCCCAACCCTTTTTTATTTGCTGCTAGTTTCAGGTGTTGGGGGAACAAAGGTGTTGCTGGGAGAGCAGCTCCCTGAGTTCTGAGCGCAGTAACAAGAGAGTCTGGGTGCCCAAGCGGCCCGCTCCAGAACCCACGTGCCTCAGGCCCCTCTGATCCCCTCTGGTTTCTGCATCCTCCAACCTCGGGGTCCCCAGAGTCATTTGAGGAGGGCCAGGCAATGTGAGCAGCAGGAATGCTCATCCAGGTGTCCCCTGCCCAGTGCCCCCTCCCAGGCTTCAGACAGGTTCCTACCTTCTGGCTCTTGAGCAGCAGAGAGCTTTGCCTGCACTGGGGGCAGCAGCGTTTGCCTGGGGGTGAGAGCAGCCACCCGGGGGCTGCAGTTCTGCACTCGGGAGCAGGCACCAGGCGCTGGGTGTGGAGCTCGCTCTGCCTGCCTGCAGGCTGATTGAGAAGGGAGTTTCTGTTCAGCAGCAAGCTGGAGCCGAGTGCCTCTGGAACTGCAGGCTGCCCACCCAAAACCGAAGGGTGCCGGCGCCCTGGCGTGAGGTCGGCATGCAGCCGTCAGCACTGGGGTGCTGGCTACACAGCAGCTTTGCAAGCCAAAGACTATATAGTGATGACGATACATTTCTAGTGCTTGACGAGGCCCTTCCGGCTGGAGGTGACGGTGCTGGCCCTGGGGTCTGCCCCTTGCTGAGCTTGCCTCTCTCTGCGTGGGGGGAATTGTCGCCATGCAGAGTTGTCACACAGCCCTCCTGGAGCTGTGGGGGGGGGCTGTGGTACCTACACTTAGGCTCAGCATGGACCTCCTCTGGGGTCTGGGCCGGTTCCAAATCTTTTTGTTTTTGTTTTTTGAGACAAGGTCTTGCCCTGTACTCCAGGCTGGCCTTGAACTCACTGTGTAGCCCAGACTGGCCTCCAACTCGCTGAAGTCCTCCTGCCTCAGCCTCTCAAGTGCTGGGCTAACAGTCACGTGCCACGGCTGGCTAGTTCCCAGAGTCTCTGGCTACGGCTAAGACAGGGGTGCAGCCTCCTGCCACCTGAGCCCCGGCTGAGTCCCCATCTTCTCAGGAGCGGATAGGCCAGACTCAGCTTCTCAGGGCCCCTGGGCACGTGGCCCTAAGGGAGGACTGCACCCCCTTCCCACGCATGCGCCCCGTCCCCAGCTGTCCTCAGCCCTGGTGGTGGGCGCGTGTGTGAGTGTAAGTGGGCGTGACGCGTCGCCCCTGGCGTTCCCCTCTCAGGGAGCTTCTTTCTTTAGGGAGCCAGAAGACTGGGTGTTCATCGCCCTCGGGTAACCTGCGAATCATCCGCCCAGGCGCAGGTGGTGCTGTGCGCTTCCCGGCCTCAGGTGGGCTCAGGAGGTGGGAGTCAGGCTCGTGGGAGCGGCCGGAGCGCAGGGCGAGGCCAGCGGTGCCCAGGGCCTCTCAGAGCCCTCTCTCCTCTGTTTTCTGCCCACCCGCCCGCCGGGGCTCCAGGGTCCGGGCGCGCTCTGCCTGCCTGCACCTCCCAAGGCAGGGGCCCCTGCCTGTGCCTTGGCCTCGGGTCCCTGTGGCTGGATGGCCCCGCTGCCCAGAGGCAAAGGGGACCCCACAGGTGACTTTGGCCAAGGCACAGTGCTGGTGGCAGAGGCCTCTCAGGCTTCTGGCTGGCCTTCAGCTCCCAAACCACCTCATTCACAAAGTGCCCACCGTCTGTCTCCATGGAGCAGGGTGTGTTTTAGCTTCTTGTAAACTCCTTTCCTTCATGTGAACCCCAGAGACCTGTCAGTGTACTTCGATTTCTTGCACATCCTTGTTTTACCGAAAGGTGGAAATGTGCTCCTGATTCTGTTACTGTAGAAAGTTCTGAGAAACACCGTGTGTATGTCCGGCATGGAGTAGCTGCTCAGCAACCCTGTGCTGAAAAATGGACAAATGAACAAATAGGCAAGCACGCCTGTCCTTCAGTGTTGGGGCTAGACACGATGCAGTGTCCACGGCGCCTGTGACCTGTGTGACCTTTAGGTACAAGGTTACCACCCCAGCGTCAGTCATAACTACTTTTCCCAGTGGCTCAATAGGGCCGGCAACCTTGGTTCCAGCTTCTCCCAGAAATGCTTCTTGTGTTTGCCCAACCGAACCCAAAGCAAATCCTTAATGTGCTAAGTGCCACTTATGGATTACTCTCCTCATACGCCAAGGAAGATGAGTCACTGACTGCTTTCTCCAGTGTTCCTTGCGTTCAGACAAAGGCTGTTTTCAGGGCCAAGGGGTGCGGTGATTCCTGTTACAGCTCCTCCTGCTGACCTTGACGACACACTGAGCTTGGGTTCAGCGTGGACCTGCTGTAGACACCGGGAAGCAGGTGACCATGACCCAGATGGTGGGGGCAGAGCCTGAGCGCTGGGCAGTGTGTCCGTCCCCAGGCCTGGCCGGGGCTCAGCAGTGGTGGACGACGCCCCTCACGGGCAGAGTCCTACGCAGGGCACACTCCCTGCATTGCACAGGCTGCACGCTCAGCCCAGGCCTTTCCCCAAGTCTTCCTCTGCATCTTTCCCCTCTGGTTTTGCAGTGAGGGACGAGAGCTGGGAGGCACCGTGGTGGTGTTGGGTCCTCCTGTCCCAAGGGGTGGCTTGCTCCAGAGTGCGGGTCGAGCCTGGGCTGCTCGGAGATGGCGTGTCTCAGAGCCGCTGCTGACCGTGAGCCCCAAAGCAGGACCCTTTGCTGACTGCTCTGTCCTTCCCCCGGCCCTTGGGATTCTGATAGTCAGAGGAATGAGCCATGAAACGGTCGCTGTCCCATTCCTGTTCACTGAGTAGGAGTCAGAAATTGCCTTTGAAGTCCAGGACAGAGTTCATGCTGTGTCAGGGCAGGAAGGCTGTGTGGGAGAGGCAGTGCTGACCGCCTTCTTGGCCTGGAAAGCACTGCTGTCCTCCGCAGCCTGCCTCGGGACTCTCCCGAGCCCTGTGGTGCCCACACTGGGATTCTACTAGGACCCCTCCTGCAACTGGAGACACTCGTCTGTCCACGCAGCTCCCTGCCTTGGGCCTTGAGTTTACCTGCTCTGTCGCAGCAGCTGCGGGGAGAGGAACAGCAGCCAGGCCTCCGAAGGGCCCTTGATGGGGAGAGGCTGGCATGGCCAGGCACCTAGCCCCAGGCACCAGTGAGTGCTCCCCGCCAGGGCTTATCACTGACGCGGCACCGGGCTTCTGGAGCCCTCTCCTGCCCATCGCCTCTCTGTGCTGTCCCAGAGTCGTCCTTCTGGAGCTGGGGGACAGGATTGCCCTGTCTCGGGGACCTTGGCCCTCGCTGGGTGGCTGGGCTCAGGCTGGGAGCTGCTGGGCCTCCCTCCCTCCTGCTGGTTCCATGTGGTGCCCTGGAGGTCTGGCCCCGGCCGCTGGCTGCACCAGACCTCACCAAGGGGTGCTGCTGTCTCTTGTGGGTGCTGCTGATGAACCAGTTTGGATCTGCACAGTTGCCGAGGGCCACCACAGTACCCAGGGGTGCTGCGTTTCATTTCATCGTCTCCTCCTCCATACGTAACCTGTGTGGCAGCTTTCATGTGCCTGCTTTTTCCAAAATTAATCCTTCAGTTTCTCGTGTTTCTGTGATAAAGTACCAAGTGCCAGGCCTTTCCCAGGTGCCCTCCCCGGAGCCCCGGTTGCCATAACTGTGCAGCAGTGCCAAGGGATGATCGGTGTTGTGTGTGTGTGTGTGTGCTGGGGATGAGGCAAGGGGAGCACCAGAGACACAGGCATTTGGGCTTGTCACATAACGCATCTCTCGGACTGCTCTCTCCTGGCAGGATGACAGTGCCGACCTGAAGTGCCAGCTTCAGTTTGCCAAAGAAGAGGCCTCGCTGATGCGCAAGAAAATGGCCAAGCTGTGCAGGGAGAAGGACGAGCTGGAGCAGGAGCTGCAGAAGTACAAGTCCCTCTATGGGGACGTGGACAGCCCCCTGCCCACTGGGGAGGCCGGCGGGCCCCCCAGCACGCGAGAGGCTGAGCTGAAGCTGCGGCTCAGGCTGGTGGAGGAGGAAGCCAACATCCTGGGCCGCAAGATTGTGGAGCTGGAGGTGGAGAACCGGGGCCTCAAGGCGGAGATGGAGGACCTGCAGGTCCAGCACAAGCAGGAGGGAGCTGGCCAGGACCGTGTGCCCCGTGCCCCGACCTCACCCTTCGGGGACTCCCTGGAATCCTGTGCCGAGCTGCGCCGGCACCTGCAGTTTGTGGAGGAGGAGGCCACACTGCTGCGGAGGTCCATCTCCGAGATCGCGGCCCACAACCAGCAGCTGACCCACGAGCTGAGCAAATTCAAGTTCGAGCCCTGCCCGGAGCCAGGGTGGCGCAGGGACAGCCTGGGGAAGGGCACCATGGCCCCGCTGCAGGAGGAACTGCGGTCAGCCAGGCTGCAGATCAGCAAGCTCAGCGGGAAGGTGCTCAAGCTGCAGAGCGAGAACCTGGCGATGCTGTCCAGTGCCCACCTCGGGCTGCAGGCCCCGAGCCCCCGTGACAGCGACGCCAACAGCGACACCGGCCAGAAGGAGAGTGACGTGGAGGACGGCCGCCTGCCCCAGCCCAAGCGGGAGGGCCCTGTGGGTGGGGAGAGCGACTCGGATGAGACGGTCGAGAAGACGTCAGGCTTCGGGAGCCGAAAGCCGTCGGAGGCCAGCGAGCCCTGCCTGGCGGAGCTTCGGGGGCCCAAGGACGCCGAGCACCTGGTGGCCCTGAAGCGCAAGGCCCAGCAGCTGGAGCGCACCATGGAGCACCTCATCACCGACACCGACAGTTTCCTCCGGAACTCACCTGGGCTCCAGGCTGAGGGCGAGAGGGCCCTCGGGGGCCAGGACGAGCCTCACCTGCTGGGGGCCATCAACAGGAAGATGAAGGCCTTCCGGAAGGAGCTGCAGGCCTTCCTGGAGCAGGTGGCCCGCCTCGGGGACAGCCTGTCAGCCCTGCCCCACCACACGGAGTCATCCAGCTTCCTGTCCACCGTGACCTCCATGCCCCGGGACTCCCCTGTTGGGAACCTGGGGAAGGAGCTGGGCCCCGACGTGCAGGTAAGGGGTCTCCCAGCCTCGCCCCACTGCTGCGCCCCGCTCCTCCTCCTCCTGCTCGCTGGCCTGGCTGCTCTGGGGCTCTCGCTGCTCATGGCTGCCTGGCTGTGATCTCAGACCTGCACTGTACTAAAGCCTCTGCACCAACCAAACCCTCACTCTTGGTTGGGTTCCTGTTTTGCTTTTGAGTTCTCGTTCATTTCCCGTTTCTTCCTCCGTCCTCCTGTGTTGTTTCTAACCACGCTGCTGCTCAGTGGTTCCTGGGCCCTGTCTCGACACAACACTCAGCACACTGTGGCCCCAGGGATCCGGACGGCCCGGCCCGGCTCCTTTCCTGGTGTTGCAAACCACCAGCCGCCCTGGCGAAGAAACACTGAGGCAAAGTTTAAGACAGCGTCGGCTCTCCTCGCAGGCAGGATGGGCAGCAGACTCACCACTGATGCCAGGCCCCTCCAGAGTTTAGCGTCTGAGGGGCGTAGTGTGGCCCTAGGCCTAGGCCACCTGCTTCACTGGAGATTAGGCAGAGTGGGGGCAGGAGCCCCTCCGAGAGAGAGAGAGAGAGAGAGAGAGAGAGAGAGAGAGAGAGAGAGAGAGAGAGAGCCTGTTTTGCTGGGAAGTCGCTGCTGCCACAGCCCTGGCGCCCAGGCCCGTGTCCTGGCTCGGCCATGGCTCGCTGTGCCTGGATGGGGCTCGCGCTGCTTCACCCGCACGTAAGGAAGAGCCCGTCCTCTGCGTGTCCTGCGTGCTGTGTGCTTGAGGTTGAGTTGTGACCTGTGTCCTCTGTTGCATGCGCCTATCACCCGAGTGTGCACTGTCCTCCTTCTCTCTGCTTCCAGCTGTTCCTGCCCATCTGCATCTCTCTTCCCTCTCATGCAGCTCTGTTCAAGCTAGTTTCCCTGTTTAAGTGTTTCTTGTCTGGTAGCGTTTATCTGGTCATCGACTTTGTCCATTTTTGTCTTCTTTACCACCCACCCCACCCCACCCCTGGCCCCTTGTCCTTTGTTTTTTGTTTAAAATTAAAATTTAAAAAAAAAACCCAAATCCCTCCCCTGCACCTCACAGTCCAGAATGAGAGACCAGCAGGAGTGGCGGCTGGGGCCAGACCGAGGGGAGGACCGCGACAGCGCGCACCTCCACACTGCACAGGAGCTGCACCGCCGGGCCGATGGGGACACCGGGAGCCACTGTCCAGGAGGCCAGAGCTGCTTCAGTCCCAAGGTCAGTGGGCTGGGCTGTATCACCTCCTCGTTCCGTGTGGCTCCCCGTGGGACTTCCAACCTGCGCCAGGGGCTCGGGGAGCAGCGCAGGAGGACACGAGCCACTCACCTGCTGGGATTGTGTGCTGTGCCTGCGGGTGGCAGCCGTGGGTGCCTGGTGGGACGGCTCTGGAAGAAAGCAGGGAGGAAAGCCAGGCAGGATCCTTCCTAGTCTGGAAGAAACTCTGCCCCATGGTTCTTTGTCACCTGTGTCTTGTGTGACCCACCCCAGGGAGCCTGGGGGCACTGCTCAGGTCCGCTAGCACAATCCATTCCCCACCTGTGGCAACCTGTCTCCATTGCCATGGCAAACCTGTGTACACAAAGCCACAGCCACTGCGCGGGTACTGCTGTCCCATAAGAGAGGTGCTCTGAGACAGAAGTAACCCCACCCAGATCAGAAAGGTGTCCCCAGGGAGCGAGTCCCGGCTGCCACCCACTCTTCACTCAGGTCATTGGCAGGACGAGAGCTGCAGGCCACCCACAGAGAGGGACGCAGCCCCAGCGTGAGGACTGGGTGCCAAAGCATGGGGTGAGGGACAGCCAAAGGGGACAGAAGCTCACCCTACAGCAGGGCCAGGCAGTTTGGTGAGGAAGTGGAGCCCGGGCCCTGCAGAGTGGGTGGCTGGGCAGTGTGGGTCGGCCGCCCTGCCCAGAAGGACCCAGGCAGCTCTACTTACCTCGTCTCTCTGCCTTTGTGACTGCCTTCGCGAGAACGTGAAATTCCCCTGTGAAAAGCTCCATTAAAGACAAGTGTTCAGGGCATCTTGTGCGGCTCCTCATCCTTAGTCCCTGGAGAGAGGCCAGGCCCACCCGGGCAGGTGGCAGCCAGGTCCCCACCCCAAAGGGAAGCACGCCTGCGCCCACGGATATGACCAAGATGCCCACACAGCTGGCCGGGGAGCAGGCAGACCTGGGGCAGTGCGGCCTGCAGGGTGCATGGACACCAAGTCCATCAGAGCTTGAGCCCCCAGTGTGCTTCGCTCAGAGTCGCAGGTCAGGAGGCCCTAGGTTGGATACCAAAAGTAATACGGGAGCGAGGATCTGGGGACCTCGTTTAGCCCAGCAGCGCCTTCTGACCAAGGAGCCTGCACAGGAAGCACCTTGCCAGCCCTCCAGGCCGCACACTCGCACACCTTCTCCAGTGTGCAGGTTGTGGGGACGTCTCCGACTGGCGGTGAGAACGTTTGCCAAGCACGCGTGACCCACATCTGGGGCAGAGGCCTTGGGAAGATGCGTTTCCCAGCCGCAGTTAACGCCGCTCTGAGCTCCAGGTAGCAGGGACCCCGGAGGCCCGGCGCTGCAGCTCCCCTGCTCCAGAAGTCTCCGGCCTGTTTTCCCTCTGTCATTGGGAGTGGGAGCACCGGCCCACCCTGGCCTCGCGTGATTGTACGCGGACAGTTCTCGGGACCAAAGAGCCATCAGTGAGGAAATGCTTTACGAAGCACCCAGTGTGTGAGAAGCGGGTAGACGACATAGCATGGGCAGCGGGCGAAGGGCCCCCCAGTGGGAGCTGGGTGACAACAGCAGCATAAATGAGAAAACATTCTGAGCTTCGGCAGAAAAGAAGCAACTGTTTCTCAGTTTCCATTTGTGGAATGCCTTCCATGTGTTTGGCCCTGAAGATTTTTATTTTTGGTGTCAGGAGCAAAAAGAAACTACTTTGCAAGATTGAGGTATCTTAGCCAGCTTATAACAATGGCTGTTACTAATGGTAATGCCAGTGGCAGCGGTGGTAACAGACACCACTGAGGAGAGAAAGGGAGGGGTGGTTCTTACGGCTCATTTTCAAAAGAGGCCAGGAAGGGGTACCCCGGAGCAGCTTCCTGCACCTGCGCAGAAATTGGCTGCTTGAAAGCTAACCCGGAGTCTGAGGACAAGTGTTTGTGGTGCCGGTTGCCCTCTGTGGTGCTGGCACGATGCCCATGCTGTGCCCAGCGCTGCCCTGCGGCCCCCTTGAAATCTGCCTAGAGTCACATTTGTCCGGAGCAAGCCGCGCTGGAGTATTTCATCTGGAATGTGCAGGCACCTTAAAAATAGTTCTGAAGGAGAAGTGGCCCAGCGTGGACCCCGGTCGGATTTCACATAGAGGAGAAGCCACGCCTGAGCCCCAAAGATTGAGTTTCTGCCTCAGAAATCTCCAAGAGCTCTTCTCCCTCGTTCCTCCTTTTATTCCTCCACCGTGGAAGCGCACAAACATCTGCTGCCCCTCGTGCCCCACTGTGAAACGCCAGTCACCATAGAACCCCATGGCGCTTATGCCAAGCATTGGGCCATATGTGTGACCCACCTGTGCTGCTTTAGAAAGAGGAGGTGACATCCCTGGCAGGACAAGGTGGGACCAACCAGAAGCAGTCTTGGTAAGGCGGAGACTGTAGGTCCCGAGTGACTAGCACTGTCGGCCTTATAGTGACTCTGTTTATTGAGGTAGTGACCGTCTTCTTTGTGTGGACAGGAGTCACGAGCCACGTCACTGGAGATGTTCAGGAAATGAACAGTGGGCTGCAGCCTTGCAGGGCATGGGTGGTGGGTTTCAGGCCGCGGGCATAGCAGAGTGCCCCCATATCAAGATGAATGTCCCAACAGCCTGGGGAGCAGGAGGGGGCATTTGTTTAAATAAACTGCCCTCACAAAGGGGTCGGAGGGCCTGTTCGTTGTGTGGTCGGCATCTTAGGTAAGTGAGCAGATGGTGTTCACAGTCACATCTCTTGGGGATTTGGTGGTAAAGGGAGCTGTTTGTTTTGTGTGACAGCAAACCCCAATGTATGTGATTGTGGCAGCTGTTTGCAGTAGAGTTCACTCAGACTGGACCTTTTGCCGCTGTGTTTGTTTTCTGTTTGTTGTAACACTGGAGTGACTCGGGCATCCTGGTGAGCGAGGAGTGGCTGTCGCAGGAGATTTACTACTGTGTTAAAAACGTGGACCCCACAAGATTCTGAGGTTCTGGGTGATCGACAGGACCTGCATGCTCCTGCCACCGACCAGGCTGCCGTCTCCACCACTGCTCTGGGGCCTCCGTGGGGAAATGGGACCCATGGCGGGGCCACCTTGGGACACCTTGCGGATCCTGTTCCTGGACCTCTCCTCTGTGCAATTCACACAGATCAAGTGATGCTGAAGTCTGAGGCGCTGCTGTTTGTTTAAAATAAGAAAATTCAGATCTTTATTAATGTGAAAACAGGTTGACCATCCCTAACCCAAAATCTGAAATCTTCCAAAATCCTCAACACTTTGAGCACCCACAGGACTTTATAAGTGGAAAATTCAACACTCTGAAACTTTGTTTCATGCACAAAATGATTAAAAAGCATTGCACAAAGTTACCTGCAGTCTGTGTGTATAAGGTGCATACAAAACACAAATGAATTTTGTGTTTAGACTTGGGTCCGTCTTCCAGACACCCCATTTGCATATGCAAATCGTGCAGGACCCACCCAGAACAGTCCAAAACCTAAAACACTTCCAGTCCCAGCACTTTGGTGAAGGGATATGCAGCCTGTCTACAGAGACTAAGTTAGTTGCTCTCTGCTTGTCTTAAACAATGAGCTTGATGAGAACATCTGTTTTGGTATCTAAAGATAGGAAGCTTTGGCTGGTCCCTAATGCATGAGCGTGTGGAGGGTCTTCACAGTTTGGATTTGCAGAGTAACGCGTGACTGAAAAGCAAAGCTGGAAGGTCCCCTGAAAACGTTCCTGCAGAAGACACGCAGGCTGCAGGAGACAACCCAGCAGGGCGGGGCAGTTTCATTTCTGTGCTCAGCCCAGTGCCTGACAGTGCCCATCTCACTCAGTACTTGCTGAGTAAAATGGATGAAATGCAAAACATCCTTTTATGATAGGGCTCAGGTAGGGAGCTCCCCAAGGGCTGGGATTGATGCAGAACTGAAGACATTGGCAGTCCCTGGCTGTGGGGTAGAGTAGGGGTGGTTACAGAGTTGATAACCAGAAATCTCAGGCTTCTCTGGTGCCAGGGGATAGGAGACGGGGACTTGGACCCAGCACTGATGGGGAAGGAAAGTGACAAACAGGAGAAACGTTTGCCCACTGGCTGCCGGGCGGCAGAGAGGCAGCAGGACCCTGGCCACGCAGCGTGGGCTGTGGGCTGCAGTAGGAGGAGCCATGGCGGCCCCCACATAGCCTCAGGCTTTGCACTGGGTACCAGGTGGGTCCCTGAGGCCCAAAGACAGGAGTCCGTATTGCATAGCTGCCTTCTCCAAACCCGGGGTGGGGCGTGTTCTCAACCGAGTCCTGGCCAAGACCACGGATCACTAACTGCTCACTGAAGATGAGCTGACGACAGAGGATTTCAGACACATCATGGAAACAGCAGATTCCGTGCTCAGACCTTGAGAAAAGAAGATCGTCAGGCTGAGCCTGTATAGGAAGTGCACTCAGCACTGTTGCCGGCAGGCGCACATGATAGAAGAATAAGTTGCGGCCCTAAAAGCCTGCACACATACTGGTTTCAGCGTTTACTGTCTGTTTGCAGTGTGTTGTGCTCGCCTTCCCCGTGGGGCTCGGTGCGTGCACAGAGCATCTTCGCTCCTCACGCCCCTCTGCCTCTCCCCTCGCTCTGACTCTTGGTCCCCATTTGCAGAAAACCTCTCTGCATTTCTATCATCTGTCTTTTATTTTGCTCTGTTATTTTTACTTTGGGTTTCTTCTATAAGAGAAACCATATAAAATTTAAGCTTGTGTGTCTGATTTATTTCACTCAATAATTATGTTCTCAAGGAAGACTGCACACATTTAAAACATAATCAAATAGACCTTTGAGACATGAAAAATTGGTCACTGGGGTAAATTCAACATGTAGACAAATACCTGTTTTCAGAGAGATTCCTCATGTAGAAGACTAGGTAATAATCTCCAACAACTAGCACGTCGTAGAAGTGTTTAATGTTCTCAGAAGCTCTTAGTTCATAAAGTAGGAGGAGTTGAAATCTAGCTTTCAAAAAGTTTTACCCGAAGTTGGCAAACTCCCAGCATGTCTCGGACTCTGGCTCCGTTCTCCTTGTTCTCCTTTCTGTCATCCAGGGAGGGCCCTGCACTGTGCTCTCCTGCGTTTCCTGCTCCTGGGCCCTGGTCCTGGGGTGGGACACCTAAGTCCCCTCTGACCAGGAAGAGTGGTGACCGCAGGGAAATAGAACAGACGGGTTAGAGGGGACAGATGAGCTGGGGGCTGACGTGTTTCTCTGGCAGCGATCCACTGACTCCCAGTTTTATAAGTCACCTGTGTTCACGTAGCACAAACCAGCAGGTAAAATGTCAGGCTTCGTTTTTAACAGTGCCTGAGATTTTTAGTGTGACAATGTGTCCACCTCTAGAAAACACTGTATTTCAAAGGTAACGACTGTGCTCGCTCTCCTGTGCCATGTGGACATAAACAACGGACCTTACCGGTGAGCATGACCTCACAGGTCCCTTTGCCTGTTTTAAACCTGGGTGTGGATCTCTTGGGCAGTGTGTGCCACCGAGGCTCGAGGGCAGGTGACTGCCAGGGCAGCTCTGTCGCCTGAGCACCCAGGGCCACCCTGCTGGGATTGCACGTGGACCTCCCTCACCGACAGGCGCCTGGACCCGTGAGGCCCCTCGTGGCTTAGGGAGCGACTGTGACGGGCAGTTGCCCGACCCGGGTCACGCGCAGTCTCCACGCCTCGTGCGTCTGGAGGCCACTGTAGTGGCAGGGACCCTGCAGGTGCTCCGGCTCCCTTTCGCGTGGCCGTGTGGTTGTGGTGGTGGCTGAACTCACACTGGGTCCCCACGCAGCCACCTCACCTCCTGGGAGGGAGCTGAAAGGGCTCCTGGGACGTCCGCAGTCACTCCGCTACTGTGTGTCCGCTTGTGCCGCTGTCTGTCCTGCGTTGTCACCGGGCGCTGTTCTGCTTTCCACTAAAGCCCTTCCTTTGTCCCACCGGTAGCTCAGGGCCCCCTGTTTTACCCAAGCAGAGTGTATCGGTAGAGGAGCTTCAGGGCCAGCTCGCTCAGGCGGCCAGACTGCGGCCAGAGGAGGCAGAGACCTGACGGATACCATCCGGAAGGTAAATACGCACGCGGGGCCGGGCACACCTCTCCTCGCGCTGCAGAGCCCCTGTCTGTGCCGGGCACGGTGGCACACGCCAGTGAAGGAGGCTGAGGCAGGAGGAACACAAGTTCCACCCCAGCCTGGGCAACTTAGTGAGTCCTGTCTCCAAGTGGGATATAGGTAAAGCTCAGTGTGGAAGCCCCGGGTTCAGTCTCCAGTCCCGGGAAAAACAAAAAGCTGTCTTATCAGGCACAGGAGCCAAGGCCAACAGGCACAGGGGACCCCACCACCCCTCACAGACCTGTCTCCTTATCTGGGGGCGTTCTGCACATGGGACCCAGCCCTGCAAACACTGTTTCTTCCTCCACTGTACATACAATAAAGCTGGACTCACAAAGTAGGTGCAGTAACAGATGAACACAGTGACACAGCAGAGCCATCATAATGATAGAGCATTCTTTAAAGCTTACAGATTGGCTATTTTTGGCACTTCCAGTTTGATACTTGGGACTCTGAATGACCACGGGTAGCTGAAACCACAGAAAGCAAACCCATGGGCACGGGGTGACTGCTTATTGTGGACTCAGGAGAGTCTTCCCATGTCTAGCCGTCCCTGCAGCAGAGCCAGCCAAAGCTGACAAAGCAGGGGCCTTCAGTCCCGCCAGACAGGCAGTGTGACTGTCTCCAGGTGGCTGCACAAAGGGGAAAGCTGACAGGAGCATCAGCTCACCCCTAACCGTTGTTTTCAAAACACTGCTTCCACATGGAGCGGAGGCAGCAGGAGGCTCCAGCTTCTCCAGAGTACGTGTTGCAGGCTGCTTGTCTTTTACCTGCAAGGTCTGTCCCTGGATTTCCCGGTACACAGGGTCTGCAGGTGCAGGCGGTCCTCGCCCACCATCCCGCCCTGCACCCACATCTGATTTAAGTTGCACCCAGATCCCCAGGTTCATGGTTGCTGTCCGCTTCTTCTCCCCTTCATGTGTTCTAAAGAGCTGTGTGTTTAAAACAAAACAAAGCAGTCTGTCTTGCATAGTGCAGCACGCTGTTGCACAGTGTGTCCAGGGATTGCTTCTGCTAGGAGCGAGCGCAGTACGCGTGTGACCAGGGCCACCAGGGTCTAAGTGGGTCACAGCCTGATTGGGGCTTGCTCGGTGCCCCTCAAGGCTTACAGAGTAGGAGTGGCAGCACGGAAGCCTCCCAGTGCCTCTGCCTGCCTTTCCCGGGAGGTGCACACCCCTTGCCAGTCACGCACCTGGAGGTCAGCAGAGGGAAGTGGCCGTGCGTTACGCAAATTGCTAATTGGAAATGTTCTGGCACCACACCACATGGGGCTGGGCGGCAAGACATTGCTGGGGAGGCTGCTAGGAAGTGGGGTCCCAGGCACGTCTCCTGCTTGGAGTCCCTGGAAGGGGTGGGTGGAGGGAGGGACTTCAGTCCCACAGGCTGTTCATGGGGGAGGGGACACTGTCCCCTGACGTGCCCATGCCAGCCCTGAGGTCGGGTTGCAGGTGGAAGCCAGGAGCTGAAGGAGCCGAAAGGGCCAGGGAGCGCTGGGTACTGCAGGTGGGGGATGAGCACGACCCTCGGCCTGTCCCCATGGTCCCCCACGTCAGCGCCTCAGGAAGGAGCCGTGTTGCTGTGTCGCCCCGAGGAAGCTCAGGCTTCTCACTGCGTCGACCTGGGGATGCCCAGCGAGGTGGGGCAGACACCGGGTTTCCGTGCGTGCAGCTGCCCCCCCATCGCACCCCAAAGTCCCCAGGGAAGAGTGGCCGTGGGACCCACAGGGCTCCCGACACATGGGCAGTCACCATGTCGGTGTCCTCCCAGCCTGAAGCCCCACACTGGCAGGTGTCACGCGGCTGCTGACACCACACTGTCCCCGCGCCTCCCGAGCCCAGCTGCGGCCCCACTGGCCCTCACTGTCACAGGCCGCTGGCCCCGGGCCTGCACGTTAATCCAGTGCTTAGGGGAATCACTGCCTTGGTCTTCGGGAGGTGAGGTTAGGAGAGGCCCATGGTGCAGAAAGACTGCTGTTCTAGCCCCTTTCGGTGTGCGAAATGGAAACCTTCAATCTTGTGTATCACTTTAGTACAATAGGTTTTATTCTTGTACCTTATCTGAAAAATAAGGTGTAATTTGCACTTCTTTGCTTAATCAGAATGGACGCTTACTAATTCACGCACGAAAGGCTGTTGAAGTGTTTTAAAAACAGTAACCTAGCCAGGCATGGTTGCACACATCTGTAGTCCCAGCTCCTGGGGAAGCTGAGGCCGGAGGATCACTTGTGTCCAAGAGTTCGAGGCCAGCTAAACAACATAGCAAGACCCCTATTTCCAAGAAGAGCAAAAAGCAGGAACTTGACATTAAGCTGGAAGATACTTCTTCCCCAGCAGTGCCTTTGTGTCCCTAGGAGAGATGTCGATCCAATACGGTGTTAGGTCCTTAGTGTGGAAATGGGTTGTCCACTCTGGGGAACAACTCCTTCCACCACCGCGCTGGCTCCCAGAGGGCCTCCCTCCCTCCCTCCTGTCAGCTCTGAGTTCTCGTCTTTCCAGGGCTGCGGGGACCCAGGGGCCTAGGAAGCGTAAGGGCGGGCTCTCCACTTCCTCACAGTGGAGTGCACCTGTGTGCCCAGCCCAGACACAGGAGACGTGGGAGCTGCTTCCGTGGCAGTCGGGTCCTGTGTCAGCCACTGGTCCAGAGAGCAAGGGGTAGAGACGGCGCCGGCCTCCATGCGGACAGGTGGAGTGGCTGCGCTGCCTCCCGGCCCGGCCAGGCCCGAGTCGCCCCGCCCCAGGCGCTGCCTTGCGCAGCTCCTGGCAGCATGGCGTGCATGGGGTCCGGTCCTGCAGGGGGCCCCGGCTGGGCATGGGCGGCAGGTGGAGTGGCCGCTTGTCACCCTCTCTGTTCCATTCAAGATGGAGGAGGAGCACCTGTACGCACTGTGCTGGAAGGAGCTGGAGATGCAGAGCCTGGCGCTGCAGAGCACACTGCACACACGCACCTGGGGCGAGGAGCGGATGCTGCTGCAGCAGGAGCTGGGGGTGCTGAGGCAGAGCATCTTCCTCTTCTACCTCAAGCTGCGGTGGCTGCTGAAGCACTGGCGGCAGGCGAAGCAGGCAGGCGGCAGTGGGGAGGACGGCGCAGAGGTAACACGGCTCTGAGCTCTCTTTCTCCGTGCCACGCACACCTGCACGCACACCAAGCTGTGCCCGTTATTTGAAGTCACCCTGCCTGCTTGGATCCAAGGCATGGGATGTTTGAGAGCTCTGCTGACCCTGGACCTAGCTTTGAGAGCACCCTGGCCCATAACTCCATTGCGGAACCGTTTTTGCTGTTGTCTCCTTTGCTGTTGGTTTCTTATTGTGTTGATATCACCCAAGGCCCTTTCCCGTCTCATCCAACCTTGCTGGTTTGTAGATGCTGCTTCCAAAGCCTTTTCCCCCGACCCCTTCAGTTCACATCCCCGATGCCAGAGTCACACTCGCCAGGTGCCTTCCCCGGGTCTCCAGAGCCACCCGACCTCCTGCATGTTCTTTCCATTGTGTCTCAGGACCCTGTGGGTGACAGCAGCAGGGCGGAGAGGCTCTCGTTCTGACTGGGCTTATTACTAAAGTGAGGGAGACCGCAGGCTCCCAGGCCCCATGGGCAGTTGGTTTCCTGTGAGCCTCCAAAGACCTTGTGTCTGCTTTTCACTCCAGGGGCCGTGTATGCAATTTTCAGTCATGCTGTGAAGGGTAGTTGTCTTTCCTCAGGTTGCAGGAAATCTCTAAAAATTAATTCAACCAGCTTCCTAGTACGCACGACTCAGAAGATCATCATTCGGCTGTAGAATAGTTGTGAGGTTTCCTGTTGATCGGTGCTCTGGAATTTCTCCTCCTCTCATTTATAAAGCGGTAGCCGTGAGCAACACTGATCTGTGAGAAGTACGATTTCTTGGCAATTTTTAGTAAGCTGAGCACCACCCCGTGCCGTTCAGGTGGAGGGGATTCCGTGTGTGAAATGCCTACGTGGACACCCTAGGGACAGAGACTGGCGAGAAAGGGCTCCACGTCGTTAATGGATAGCTGTCTTTAGTGAAAATCCGAATCCCCACTCCAAGGTTCTCAGGAGGCCGAGGCACTTGAGCTTAGGGGTTCGAGGCCAACATGGGCAACATAGTGAGAGCTTGTTTTTTTAAAAAGAAAAATGAGGCCATCTAGCAAAAGGCTGCAGGCAAAGCTGTGTGTCCTGTGTGCTGATTTCAGGGCGAGCATCCAGAGACCCTCCCCGGGCTCGGGGAGCTCGGAGTCCAGGGGTGCCTCCAGGCAGACGGGCTGGAGCACAGTGACGGTGACCGAGGCTGTGCCTTTCCGGTGGGGGAGGCTGCTCCATGCGCCCCAGTGCAGATCGGCGACCACGCATCGCGGCTGCAGACTGTGGACGGGGCGCCACTCCACAGGCAGGTGGGTGCCCGCATCCAAGCCCTGTGCTGTCCCCCTGGCCGAGTGCTGGTGTCACCATAGCAGAAATCCTCCACCTCACCCTGGCCGCCATGGCTGCCCATGGTTGCTGGACCTTGGTTAGCAGCCTTGTCGATCGGCTCCTGCCTGACCATGGTCCATTCGTTTACTGGGCTCAGGTGCGTGTGTGAGAGGACCAGGGTGAAGGCAGATGGATTGAGCATATCCCCAAGGGCCAGCGATTCACCTTAGGGGAGGAGATTCCAGAGCTTCCTGTGGACTTGAGCGCATGACCATCTTACAGGAAAGAGAGAGCCTAATGCGATGCTCTTACCACGGCTGGAAAGAGAACTCGGAGCAGGACTTGGCTGCATGTGGGGCTGCACGGCTGGTTTGCAGGCAGAAAAGAACGAGTGTGGCATAGGCGTTCATTCGTGTGGCATCCTTTAAATCCCCGGCACATATAAAGGTTCCGGGTTCTCTACTATGGCACCAGAAGGACAGTGTCCCAAATACAAACATTTGATGATCCCTGAAAGTAATGTCGAAGTATACGTGAAGGGAGGTGAGATTTCGATCCTAAGTCGTTAGTGTTGCTGAGCACCATAGAAATAGACCAGGCTTGGTGTGGATACTACGGATAACGAAATGTCCTTTTTTTTGGTTGCATTTTTATACAAAATAGGAGCTACAGTAGATTTGGAGAATTGAGGCCCTGAGAAGGACTCTGTATTGTCTTTTTCGTTGTGTTGCGGTTTAATTTGGGGGACAGGGTAAGGCAGGGACTCACTATGCACTTCAGGCCGACCTTGAACTCACTATGTACTCCAAGCTCGCCTTGAACTCACAGTGATCCTCCTGCCTCAGCCTCCCAAATGTTGGGGTTACAGGCGGGCGCCACAGTGTCCAGCAGGGCCCTGTGTTAAAGCTTGTGACTTCGGCCCAGATGCGTGTGAGAAGCAGCGTTGTTCTCAGCGTGGCTCCAGTCTTCCACCTGCACAGCTGCTCTCCCCTTCCCGTCCACCCCTCGTGTCCCCAGCATGAGGACTCAAGGGGGAGTGGACGCTTCCCAAGGACCCTCGCCTTGCCCACACCGTCACGAAGTGTGTCGCTTGCCGGTGTCCACAGGGAGATTGTAGATCATGGAAGAAGTTTCCTGGCAGTGATCTGGTTAGGAACTAGACTGCGACTTTGCAAATGACGCCTTCAGCGCAGTCACATTTTTGTTTTTAAAAGAGATGTCCCGGTCAGACCTCTGAAGAGACTGATTGGCTCAGGTGGGCTCCCTTCAGCACACCGAGGTGGGCGTCACCCCTGCGGCCAGATGCTTGGGAGAAGGAAAGACTGACCCATCTGGCGTTCTGAACAGCAGCCATGGACAGTGTCACCCTGGGAGTGAAAATCATGGAAAGTCACCCTCGTTTCGTGTCATCTCCCGTTTTCCTCCTGCTCTTTCCGACATCAGTTTGTAGCAGTTTTCTTCACAGGTGGGCACAGATGTGGGGCCTCTGGTGTGGACTGTGAGCCACACAGGTGCCCGGCAGGCTGCCCAGGCGTCCACACTGTCAGACGCAGGCCTGCCTGTCCCAGCCATGGAAGACTAACAAGCTCTACTGTGAGCGACCGCTGCCCGAGAGTGACCCCGAGAGTGACCAGCTCCGGTACAAGCTCCACTCCTGTTGATGGCACGGTGCCAGCCGAGCTGCGTAGAGCAAGAGTCAGCACGCGTCACAGCTCCTCTGCAGAGCCAGGACCCCAAGGAAGCCCAGAACCTCACAGGGGGACAAGCTCGTGGGTAGCGGAGCCGGGCGGCTTTCCCGAGGACCAGTGACCAAGCCTTGTGTTCCCCAGGCCCAGGTCTGCGGATTGTGGTGAGCTGCACATCTCTCAGTTGGCGCCGTAGATGGCAACATTTATCAGGCTACCAAAGGCGGCACATACTGGCCCGCCGTGAGAGCTGTCAGACACTCCCGAAGTCGGGGCTGAACCCCGGTGATGCACGGTGCTGAATCGTGACCTCGTGGTTCAGTTGGCTCAGCTTCTTGACACTGGACTCATGACTTCAAAGTTGTTTTTGTATTTGGGGATGTGACGTGACTCTTGCTACAGCAGCCACGTGCAGATGTGAAGAACTGATGCAGAATTCACGGTGAGAGCCGAAGGGATGCTGTTTCCAGTTGTCTGTAAGGCCTCGCCTGCTCCTGGTCACTGAAGAGTCCCACCTGGTCCAGCCTCAGCTCCGAGTAGCACTTGGGGACCTTTGTCCCTGGGCCGGGCCTGGAACCTGGCCTGTTAGACACTCCGGTCCCCACAGCCGGCTTCCTGGCCATCCAGCTGCCCCCTTTCTGTCTTGCCTGAGATAAAGAAGCTTCCAGAAAGAACACCTCTGCCTCCCAGGCATGGTAGCACGCCTGTAATTCCAGCCCTCAGGAGGCTGAGGCAGGAGGATCACTGCAAGTTCAAGGCTAACCAGGGCTACATAGTGAGTTCAAGGCTACCCTGAACTGCAAAGAGAGACCCTGCTTCAAACAAACAAACAAACAAAAAAGAACACCTGCCAGATGAGGCCTCGTTTATTTTTGTGGTGTGTGGAGATCAAACCCAGAGCCTGGAGCACGCTAGGGAAGCGCTCACCACTGAGGGCCACCCCCAGCCCTGACTTTTTCTTTTTTAAGGAAGAAACCTCCCTCTTGAGCCTAGACAGCGCCTTCTTTTGAGGTTTGTGTTTCTTCTCCCCACCTCAAAGCTTTGCAGCCTCTCTGATAAGACAACCCCCTGCACAAAGGATCGAGGTCTCAGAGCCTCTGGTCTTTGTGGTCGTTTGCTGTCCTTGTTCCTGCTGCTCTGAACCTAGTACATGTACAGGTACACACTCACACGTAGCCAAGGAGACCCAGTGAGGGGACTGTCTACCAGCAGGTAGCTGCACACCTGCACAGTGGGTGACGGAGTTCTAACTCTCCCTGGTTGGTGACTCTCCCAAACGACCACTGGATTCTCGCCACACCTGCCCTGATTTCCTGAGCCTCTGAACCATAACTTAGAGTTCACTTATTAACTGTGGGCCTCATTGGTCCTTCCCTCCCTGCATTTGTTCTGGGCATGCTGGGAGTGACAGCAGGCAGAGGGCCCCCTCCGATGGCACCTCCATACCAAAGCTCCTGCTAGCAAGTTACCCTCAGGGCAGCCTTCCATGACCCCACCTCTTCTCTCCATTGGAGGATAATGGTCTTAGAAAAGAATCTTTGATTCATCTGAATGTAACAGTGAAGGTAAAAATGATAGGGCTTACTTGTGAAATATTGCTGGCTGGTGTCACAGGAAGGTCTCGTCCCAGGATTCCTGCTGACAGAAGAGGGGCTTTATCAGTGTGCATGAATCAAATAGGAGCTCCCCAGCATGCCAGAGCCCCCCGCCTGTGTGGAATCACCTCAGTGAGCAGCAGGCGGCCATCGCCTCTGTTCTGTGGCAGCGGCAGGTCAATACATCTGTGCCAGCTTTCAATTAAGCCCGTCTCCAAGGTTAATGGCTCTGAGGCAGTCGCCAGGGTCGATGGCTGGAGGTTTAGTGTCCCCGGGGTAGAGGTAAGATTTCACCTGACGCACGCGTCTCAAGTCTGGGAGTTTGAAAGGCAGTCTCTCAGGTTTCCGGGCATGGTGGCTCATCTGTGGCGCCCCATTAGCTTCCTGTGGGTGATGTTCATTGGGGACTTGCCCAGCGGAGTCTGGCTGGAGGCTGACCTTGAAGCTGTGTGAAGTGACACATTATCTCCTGGTCAAGCTCCAATCTCAGTTTTAGGAGTATTTTAAGCCTTGCCCACACGAAATGAGATGGAAAGGGCTGAAAAGCCCTTCCATGGAAGAGAAGGAAGTGCTGAAGCCATCTTATCTTGTGTCTGTGCTAGGAAACCAATGAGCTGATCTCTGAAGAGATTGAAAAGTTGGGCTCTTGAGTTGAAACTGACCTATACTGAAAAACACACACCCACAGGCCTTGGGGCTGGATCCCTGAGCCAGAGCGTCAGCAGGGTTCCAACGTGGCTTTAGGTAGAAAGAGGACTAAGTGGGTCCCAGTCTTAATTTGATTCTTGATTTGGGTCACCGTTTTACCCAAAACCTATAAGCGGGGGAGGAGAGAAGTGACTTTCAGACTTTCCTTCTTGTCCCCCTTGACTTGGGAGAGGACAGTATTCTCACAAACATGAGATGCTTCTCTAAGGCAAAGTTAAAGGGAAGCACTGGGGCTGGGATGTGGCTCAGCAGTAGAGTGCTTCCCAGCGTTCTTGGGGCCCTGGGTTCCATCCGCTGTCTGTGAGCAAGGAAGGGAAGGGGAGGATGCAAAGGCAGGAGAGGGCAGAGGGGAGGGAAGGGAGCTTGTCATGCGGGTATCCCGTCAGAATCTGAATATTCCCGGCTTGGTTTGTGTGGTTTCCTTGGGGATGAACGGGGGCACCGTCCAGGGGTCCAGGCTCACTTCCTCAACATCGGGGCCTTGGCAGCAGCTGAGCTCCTCCTGGCTGCAGGTCTCCTCTGTAAGATGGGAACACAGCACTGGCTGTGAGCACAGGGCTGCTGAGAAATGCAAGTGCGGTCGTAGGGGCCCGTGGGAGACAGTGTTAGCGATTACCATGACGGGGTTTTTTGTATGTGTGTATAAAAATTGTGTAGAAGCGTCAGCCTGGCCATGGCTCATCCGCGGTCTCCAGAAATGTCAGCATAGACATCCTTTCTGGCTGACACACATTTGTGGCAGAAGCTTCCCTGGCTTCCTGCCACCCCACCCGGTGTCCCTGGGCTTCGGGGATAACAGGCACCGGTAGCATCGATGCTCCAGGCTCTTGTGTTCTCTTTGGCCATCTTCACCTCAGAGCAGTTTAGGGGCTCATTTCCTGATGATTAACGTGGCCCTGGGGTCACGGGCTGTTATGTTGATTACTCCAACCCAAACATGCATGAAAACATTAAGGCTTAATTTTATTGAATCTGGTATGTGCTAAAGCCAAAAAGTACTTGCTTTGCCTCCAGAGAAAGCAAATTTTCCATCTCAAAAGGACTATAAAGTTCTAATTCTAATGCATTTAGCACTTGTGTGTGGTGTAGGGGCTGAGAACTACCCCAGTGGAGACCATGTAGACTTGGAAAGAAGAGCTCCTAGAAAGCTATTGATGATGAGAAGGTATCGAGGGGTTCTTTGTCTCCTCTTCGGTGAAAATTGGGTGATTGCGCCAATGACTGGATCATACTTACTGTTACTTCATGCTTAAAATTCTGTTGACTCAAAAAATAGTGATTTTTAATAGTGGAGTGAAAATATTAAAGAGATCTAACATAAATACATAATTTTCCAGCAAATTCTATCCAAAGATGTGTTTCTGAAAAGATTTTGCAGTACTCGCTCAGCTGCGCTTACATAATTTTAGTTTTGCTTTTTTTACACATGTAATTTTTAGAAACTCTTGGTGTAGAGTTTGGGAAAACTGTGCATTTACCACAGCTTCACCCAGTTGAGGAGCATTTGTCTCCCTGAAGGTGGTGGCAGCTTATTTTATACTCAGGTGGTTGGAAAGAGTGTGTAGGGCTTTGAGAAGGTTCTCTAACTGCTGAATTTTTCAAATGGTAATTGATTTTCACTTTTATTGCCATTTGTCCCAAGTAAAAATTGGTATTCAAGGCGAAAAAACCAGAGAGCAACAAGTGCTGATAAATAAGCCTTTCTCCTCCATCAAAAGCCTACGTCTCTGATGGCGTAATTCAGTGAAGTTATGGGGACAACTCTGGAGTTTTCAGTTAGTTAATCTGCTCATATAAAAGGATTTGTCCTTAAGAATTGAACTTTAGTTAACTGTAAAACCATACGCCTAAAATCTCCGAGCTGCTCCCACGGAGCCTTAGACCGTGGGCGAGTGTTGCTGGCTTAATAGGCTGGGTGGCCGGGCCTGCACTTCGGTGCTTTCGGGTCAGACAAGGCCAACAGTGTGCTTGTCCTGGTGGGTACCGCAGCTTGGCTTCAGAGGGCCAGGCCCAGAGCAGTAAAACAGCCTTTCCGTGAGGTATGGACAGAGCCGCCGTGAAAACCCCTTCTCCGCTGACCTCCCGACCCCGTGTACCGAGTGTGGCCCAGCCTTGTGCAGGTGCTGCAGTGCACGTGGGCGGGGCCTAGTTCCCCAGGTGGAGGCGGCTGTGAGGGGCTCGCGTGAGAACAGGAAGGTGGGGCCGGCCGCGCCAGGCTGAGTGTGTCAGAGTTGGCTTTCCTTGCAAGGCATTGGTTCCCCCCACACCGGGTGGCCATGCTTGGCACTGATACACCGCCCGGGGACTCCAAGGCAGATGTAATAACCTGTGCACAGAGCGCGCAGCCTCCGTGCTCTCTTCTAGTTCCACAGCTGGCATAAGTGGTGGCGTGCACAGAGGGCATGTGTGCGTTTTCTCACGTCTGCGCCCCCACGCCAGGTGGCGGAGCCTAGTCCTGAGCTGGAGACCCCTGAGGGCCCAGGGGGCGATCAGGCAGCCTGGCTCTTGCACTTCCTACATCTGCGCCTCTGCTTCAGGCCCGAGGGTGCAGGCCTGGGTTCTGCTGTGGGCACCCCTGCCTGGTGCCCGGGTGGCCCAGCTGCCCTGCCCCAGCCCCAGACACCGTGGACAGCAGGGGTCTCCTTTCTGCCCCCAGCAGCAGACCTGTCCACCGGCGGTCAGGGCCGCCCCTTCTCCCACGCGGAGTGCTCCCCGATGTCTAGCTGAGCTGCCCGCTGTCCTCGCAGGTGGAGCACTGGCAGCTGTTCAGCACCCTCAAGGCCCTGCTGGAGGACTTCCGCTCCGAGCTGTGGGAGGACGAACTGGCCCGGCGGCGCCTGCAGCAGCAGTACGCCAGCGACAAGGCGGCCTGGGACGTGGAGTGGGCTGTGCTCAAGTGCCGCCTGCAGCAGGTGCCGGGGACAGGGTGCCTCACCGCCCAGGTCGGGGTATGGGGGGCAGTGCCCCGGTCGGGGAGAAAGCGGGTGGCAGCCATGCCTCTGCTTACGGTGCCAGCCCCTCCTGGCCCCCGGGGCCCCCAACACCCCCAGGTCCCTAAGGTGCCTGTCAAGCAGCAGACGTCCTGGCCTCATTGGCCCATCTGCCCCCAATGAGGTTGGAGGGGCCAGTGTGACAGCGTCACCGCGCCGAGCTGACACAATTCTAGGCGGGACGCAGGAGCAGACTGCGTGGGGCTCTCTGAGGAAGGTGGGCCTCACTGTCCTTCAGACGCCTCACGGGACTGGCAGGGTTCAGAGCCCCTGCCCAGGACCGGCCATCAGTTCCAGTCCACTTCCCACACCAAGGGAAACTGAGGCCAGGAGGAAGAACTCGTCTCAGATCTCAAGCCACTTGGCGCGGGGCGGGAAGAGAGCCAGGGTCCTGCTCCCTCCTGCATGTTCCCTGCCAGCGGCACCCCAGCCTCCCCCAAGGGCTTCTCCCCTAGGCTTCCTGAGGTGATCTGCAGCCTCCACGGCGTCTGCTGCTTAGGGCTTGTCCCGCCCTGGTCGTGGGGAGGAGGTTCTGTGCGTTTTGATTATCATTTTCCTGGGCTTCACCATGGTAGAGGTTCGTGTGGACTGCCTTGGTCAGGAGAGAAGAAAATAGCAAAGACCGGAGGCATCATTCAGACAGCCCTGGGCAGAGATGCGACAGGCCTGTTGCTCTCTGGGAACACACACCTCCCAGCACTGCCAGCCGGCCCGGGGCCCCAGCTGCTCACCTGCACTGTGCCTGGCTCGGCAGTGTGCTGTGGGCCGAGCCCGTCTGCCACTGGAGTCAGGGCCATCACGCTGCCCACCGCCTGCCAGGCACCCGTAGTTAGGGATGCTGTTGTCTCAGCGCGCGCGGCACTGGGAGATGGAGCAAGGCTGCCCTTGGCCAAGCTGCTTCTCCTCCTGTTTACGGGTGTGTGTGCAGGGCACCAGGTCAGGGAGCTACATATTTTCCAAGACGTAAGCAGCTAAAGAGGGGAAGCATGATCTTTGATGTGGGCCCATTTCAGAACATCTCATCTTTGTTGGGAACCTGGCATCCACCCACACATTCGCTACAAATAAAGGCTCAGGGAGAGTCAGCACACACCGGGAAGCGGAGCTTGGACTGAAACCCCAAGGCCAGGTAGCGCCAGGTGGGCTCTGTCCAGATCGCCAGGGAGGTTTCTTCAGCATGAGCGACCTGGGAAGCTGTGAACGTGAACGTGGCCCATGCCAGTCCATCTGTCATTGTCCTTCCACAGGGTTGCAATGCAGCACAGTTCAATTCTACTGAAATTTAAATATGTACTCTCAGCGCCATTTCCCTAATCTGTGATTCCTTCAGCTGGCTCCTAAAGCAGTTCTTGTGCACGCCTAGGATCCAGCTTCCTCCGATGGGCTTGTGGTGTGGCAGGCCACCGGGACAGGGCTGCCGTGAGCAGTGGTGTGGAAAGAGCCTGTGAGCCGAGCAGCTAGTTGGGGGCTCAGGGAGGCTGCACGAAGGTGTTACGGATAGGTGAGCTTGGCACATGCAGGAGAACATGGGCCCGTGGGACCTCAGGAAGAAAGGTGCGTGGGAGCTTAGATGTGGGCCCAGGGAGGGTTGAAGCAGTCGATGCTGTAAGCCTGATTTTTATGGAGTTTAGATCTCCTTTTTAAAATGATTACTTCGCCTTCAAGGTGGAGATAAGCTGTTAGAAGTGAAGGAATGGCTGAGCCTGGGGCCTCCAGATTGTCCTTGGGAAGCTGCAAGACTAGGACAAGGGAAGATGCACTGTCTCTTTGCACACTAAGCTCACACTTCACCTCTGAGCTGCATCCCAGCCCTCGACGCACCAGATGTCCACCAGCCTTCACCATGAGTGTGACTGCAGGTGACAGGCCCCCCAGAAATGAGGCAGTACTCCTGGGAAGGAGCCTCTGGCTTCCCCAGATGTCCAGAGGGGTCCGGGCACCCGGACTGCAGAGAGGAAGGTTGGCAGCTGAAGGCTCTTAAAGGGAGCAGGTGAGCAGCGGGTGACGTGGATGTGGCAGGTGCAAATCTGAAGGAAACACGGAGAGTAGAAAGTAGCAGATGCTGCGGACAGTCAGGAGCCAGCATGGCTCCCAGGTTTCTAGAGCCGGTGCCCAGGTGACAGTACCTTCACCAAGACAGAGTAAGAGAGAAGAGGCTGACTTTGAGCTGCCATAACGGGTCCTGTACAGAGGGCTGGGTGAAGACGTCCACAGCCACACCCACGCAGCAGGGACGTGGACTGAGAAATCTGTCATCAGTGCCACACGAGCATCACGGTCCTCACTTGAGCTGAGATGGCTGTGTCTTCTTGTGGCGATGCGCTCCTTCGAGAGAACAGTCACGCTTGTGGGCCATTGCCGGGAGCTTCGTACAACACGTGGGTGTACCTTGGGGACAAGTGAGTGTCAGGAGCAGGGACCTCAAGGAATCTGCAGGACTGCATGGAGCCAGAGAGGTCCAAGGAAGGACTCAACATACTCGCCTTCAGGAACCTGGTAGAGGAAGGGGACTTGGAGGCGAAGGCAGCGGGGGAGTCTAGGTGCTGCCCAGTGTGTCGGAGCCTTTGGAGGCCAGGTCGGCTTGGGGGAGGAGGGCGTTAAACCCGATCTCCAGAAGTCACCGGAAGCTGGCAGCGCCGGGCATTGGGGTGCAGCCCACAGGTGGAGATGTGCCAGGGCTGGGGACCGGGTGTGGTGGAGAAGTGGGAGGCCGACTTGCAGCAAACGGAGTGCGCAGAAGCCGCGGAAGGCAGACGCAGGCTCCCTGCCCACCCCACCTGTGGGTGTGGGCTGCAGCAGCTGCTGTCGGCCTGAAACTCATCGGCGCCTCCCACTGGTCTGCTGATAGTGGACGTTTCTTCCTGTTCTGTCCCTGCATTATCTTTCCCCTTGAACACACGGGTTTTATTTTCCCCGAACTCATGTCTTGGGCCAGTGGGGCAGGAGCCATGCTGCTGGTTCACCTCCCTCTGTCCCGGCCCTGCCTGTGTCACTGGCTTCCTTGAGCAGTTCCTGTGAGGACAGGCCAGGCCCTCCCTCTGCTTCCTCTCCCAGGAGCTTCCTGCTCCATGCAGATTGGGGGAAGCAGTGTTTGCTCCCTCACGGGAGAGAGGTTCAGCATTCGTTCTCTCCCGTGAGCCCTCATAGGGAAGAACTTCCGGTTCAACCGAGCAAATCCTTAGCAGCCTGAAGCAAGTAGAGGAGCTTTCGGAATCATACGCCCTGGCTTAAGACTTCAAGCAAGTGGTTTCAGAATAGTCAAAAGTATCTGATTAGCTGCATGTGGTGGCCCACGCCTGTGACCCCAGCACTTGAGAGACTGAGGCAGGAAAAACACAAGGTCCTGACCAGCTGGGCACCACAGCTTGCTCATCCCTGCTTCCTCCATTCCCTCCCTCCCTCCTCTCGGTCCCCCTCCCTTTTGAAAAATATCTATTTCCCTGTTTCCCATTCTCTCTCTATTATTTTGCTCTTTATTTGTATTCTGTTTTTCATATCAGAGAATCCATACAGTATTCAGGTCTGTGTATCTGATTTGTTTTACTTAATATGGTCTCAAGGTGCATCATTTTCCTGCAAATGACTCATTTATCCTTCTTGATGGCAGAGTAGTGCTCCACAGTGTGTAAATACCACCTTTCCTTTATCCATTCTTCTGTTGATGGACATATAGGCCTCTTCTAACATTTAGCTGCTATTAATTGTGCTTCTATAAACAGGTGGACGTGGGTCACTGCAATATGAAGTCCTTAGCTCCTTTGGGAAGACACCTAGAAGGGGAGTAGCTGAGTCAAATGGAATTTCTAGTCTTAGTTTTTTGAGGACTCTCCGTACTGGCTCCTGTAGCTTGTGTGCCCACCAGCAGTGTAGAAGAGCTCCATTTCCCCCGCAGCCTCCCCAGCCCTCGTTATCGATTTCTCGGTGACGGCCACTCCTTCTGGGCTCCCATGGAATCTCAGTGTTGCTTTAATTTGCATTTCGCTAGTGGCCAGCGATGATGTACTTACTGGCCATCTGTATATCTTCTGAGAAGTGTCCGCTCATTTCAGATGCCCATTTTTTGATTGGGCTTTTACTTTGTGGGGTACCAAATGTTCTTAATTCGGACTTTAGAAATGAGGTGGTTTCTCCTGTGGGACTGGCCCCGGCTGGCCTCCGCAGGTGTGTGGGCCGCGTGCACATCCCTGAGCTCTGCACTGCGGTGCCTGCTGGCTGCAGGGTCCCTGAGTCTTTCTCCTTCCAGCTGGAGGAGAAGACAGAGAAGAGCCTGGGTGAGCCCGACGCCGTGGTGGAGAGCAAGGGCGCACTGAAGAGGGAGCGGGAGGCGCACCAGAAGCTGCTGGCCGACAGCCACGGCCTGGTCCTGGACCTGCGCTGGCAGATGCACCACCGCGAGAAGAGTTGGAGGCGCGAGAAGATGGAGCTGCTCGAGCGCCTGGACCGAGAGCGGCGTGCTTGGGAGCAGCAGCAGCAGGAGCTGGCCTGGAGGATAGAGCAGGTGAGTGGCACTCCTGGGCTGCCCGGCCTCCTGGGGAAGAGGCAGGAATAACAGAATTTCCACGGTGAGTGTAGTGGTGCACTCTGCAAGGCTGAGGCAGGCGGATCTCGAGGTTAAGCCCAACCTTCACAGCTTCACAAGGCCCTGTCTCAAAATAAAAATGGGCTGGGGATGCAGCTCAGTGCAAAGGTCCTGAGTTCCGTCCTCAGCACCACCAAAAGGAAAGGAAAAAAAAAACCAGATCCTAGGATTCCTAGCTTAGGAGACCTGGGTCTGGCTAGATTGTGTGTATCTTTGCATCGCTCTGATCCCGTGTGTACGTGGGGTTGGGAGGATGATAACTTTTGAAAGGAGTTCGCAGAGGAAACTTCAAAAAGGGGTCATTTCAGGCCATAGTCAGCACTTCCTGCGGCAGAGCAAAGGACGCTTGGCCTGCAGTGGAGGTGTGGTCGCAGCGACTGCCCCAGCTGGAATCCTGGCCTCAGGGAAGCAGCTGCCACCCGCACCACCCCTCCTGTCATCAGGACCCAAGCAGGGAGGCTGCCGGGCGCTCCCCGTGCTCCGCCAAGCAGACGTTAGAGGGACTTGGAGCAAAGCGGGGAGTGGGGAGCTGTTCTCCTCTGCCCAGAAAATCGTCCTCTGCATTGCAGCAAACTTGGAGCAGCTCAAGCAGCTGCCGTGGTTCCCGAGTGACGTGCAGATGCAATTTCCAAACTGCACTGATGAAGATGCGGAGCCCGAGGCTGGGTTTCTACCTATGACTTGATTCCAGCTTGGCACACTTACGCGTTCCCTGGGCCTCCAGCAGATTATTAATGGATGAGAAACTGGGATCGGGAAGAGGAACCTTGTCGCTCCATGATCCCTGGGGGGCCTGGTGAGGTGCGCTCTGTGCCGTGTTACGCGGGTGCCGTGATGACGGAGGCTCACCCCGCATGACGTAGGAGGGGGAAGGAGGAAGAAGGGACTCAGTGGTAAGAAGAAAGCACCCAGCCGCCTTGGGCCGCGAAGCCGTCGGGAGGAAGCAGGCAGAAGCCCCCTGGGTGTGGTCACTCACAGTCACAGGCCCTTGCTGAGACTTGACGTGGCTTCATTTCAGAATTCCCCAAATCCTGGCAAGAAGAAAGTCGTGTTTCCGGTTCACCCTGGGAAGTGGAGTGCGTGTAGCAGCCTCCCGTGAGGAGACTGCAGCCTGTGCTATGCCCTGGCTCCACAGTTAGGTGGAAATCTTAGGGATCAGCAGCATGGATCTTACAAGAACCCTCCCCAGGGTCTCAGCCAACCTCAGTGACCAGTGTCATAATCACCCCAGGCTGACCTTCCTTCCCGGTGTACTCTAGGCTCCCCTACCGTGCACCCCAGGGAGGCCACCATGTTCCCTTCTTGGCCTTGAGGGTCCCCTTCGCCTACATAAGCCTAGGTTTCATTCATTTTAAAAGTCACACCTTGACAGAAGTTAAGCAAGTCTTCCAGGCCTTCCTCTCGCTTTTGAGAATGGGCAGAGAGGAGGAAGACACATCCGGTGACACTCCACTTTGGGGTCAGCAACCTAGGGATGAGCTGCCACCTCGTGCTGGGACTGAATTTTGGAAAGGTGCAGATGGTCAGATTCTGCCGGAGGGACAGTCACAGATGGAACTCGAGTCCTGCAGGCTGGCAGCCTGGAGCGCCAAGACCTGAGGCCTGCTCCTCACACCAGTGTGCTGGACGCCAGAGTCCCTACAGTGACTCCGCTGCTGGTTTTAAGCGAGAATTTGTTACCAGTGAACGCCACTGCTGCGGACGCGCAGTGCTGGCTTTCCGACACAAGCCTAGCCTCTGCCCCCAAACTCCAGCAGTTTTCAAGATTTTGTCAGTGTCGGTGGCGGATCCTGGGACTGGGCGAGACAGTCACCAGGTGTTCTGCAAACAGGAGCCCGGCTGCAGTGTGTGCGAGTCTGTCACCGGGTCACCCCTTCGCTTGTGTTCATTTAGCTGCAGCCTCACATAAACGAAGACTAGCTGGACATTCTTCATTCGATGCCTGACCACGCGGTAAGCCCTGTAACCTTGATTTGATAGCCGAATGCAGATGGTGAAGAAGTAGCCTTAAATCCGTTTTCCACTTCAGGAACACATGCTTCATACTTGTCTGCTGTCGTCTAGTTCCCACATAATTTCCGCACCGTGTGAGACACAGCGGGAGGAGCGGCTGTGGGACCGAGGGTGAGGTCACTGGGCGTGCGTGTCTGTCTCGGCAGCGGCCCTTGTCCAAGCTGCGTCTGATCGAGGTGGTCAGGTTTTATGGAGTCGCAGTATTTCTCTGCGAATCGTGAAGTTCGCAGTTCGTGCGCACATACAGGCGCTTGTCGTCGTTCTTCCATCGCTAAGTGGGCAGCTTGCACGCCCTCTGTTCTCCTTCCAGTACTTTCTTAAATGAGCTGGCTGCTTTTACAGCCTGAAAGGCCCTTTTAAGACCTGCTGACAAAGCCACCGTTTTCCTCTGGACCGGGCTGGGTAAGGGGACACTCTTGAGGCCCCATTGTGCCCTGTATTATTTGAAATGAAAATCTGACCAATGTTCCATTTGCATGAGAAGGTGCCACAAGCCCCGGAAACCCAGTCTCTGCAGGCTGCCTGCTCGCTCTATTACAGCACCACAGAGGCCTCCGAGCCGCAGTGCTCCAGCGACACCTCCGGCTCACTTTTGGGAAACTGAACACTTAGCAGCTTTTGTGCAGGCTGCTCTTGGCTGCCTGCGTTTATTTTTGAGATTCCACTTTCCTGAGTTAGGACGCGCTTGTTCATAGCTCTCTGCTTTAGTCATCCTTTCTCCTCTGTGCACATTTACAGCTTCCACTGTGAGTCTTGCATTTTAATTCCCTGCCCAGAATAGCTGGGAGATGATCATATGTCAAAACTAAATTGCACTGACATGCACTGGATGAGCACGATGCAAGGCTTTCCCTTGTGTTTTTCTTAAGGAAAGACTTTAGCGTCTTCAAGGGAACTGCAGAGAACTGTGTCCTCGGGGTGGGGCTGAGCTGAAGCCCAGGGTGATTCGCTTGTTCCCTAATTTGACCGTGAACCTGCCTCAAACTCTAGCATCCAAGCTCAGGCTGCTGGCACTTCCATCTTTCTCGTGAAGGAAATATACTTCCTTGAAACTTCCATGCCACCAGCTCCAAATGACTGGAATGAGTAAGCAGGTGACAGTCCCTGTCCCCAGGTCTGCCCTGGCTCTCTCCCTGACGGGTTGCAGGGTGTGCTTGCTTCTGGCCTGGGGCTGAAGGCTCCTGTTTGGGCACTGAGGTGCCACATGTGAAGATGCTTTCTTAAAACCCCATCGCTCTGCGTTCACGGCGTTGTACAGTTTCCCAGCTCTTGAGGACTGAGAATCTTCACCTGGCCCATCAAGCCAGCCCCGAAAGTCACTCCTGTCCTTCAGGTAGTGCAGAGTCCAGGGCAGTGTGCAGCTCTGTGCAGCTCTCAGCCCAGTGAAGAGCCCACCCGTGCCGGAGGCCCAGCCATGCTGTCTGTGACATTTAGCAAGGAGGACTGGGGTGGGTGCCCACCGAGGCACCTGGGCTCCTTCCCGAGCTCCCCCAAGAGGTCCCCTCCCAAGGCGAACAGCGTCACATGCCCTGGCCTGTGGATGCAGCTGGACGGCCATGGGTGGCACTTTTCCTGCTGCCCCGGCCCACACACCCCACTTCCCCAATGAGCTGGGGACCCCCTTTGCCCACAGGCCACAGGTCCAGAGGGTTGGGGCTCTCAGGAAGCCAGGTTCACTTGGAAGTGTGCCCACGGATGGTGCCCCGGGAGCGTGCCCAAAGCTCGGAGGGCGTATTCAAGTTTTTAAAAATAAGTATGTAATTTCCCATGAGCATAGTACTCAAAGCTGTACAAAAACGTACTTTACAACACAGACAAAGAAAAACAACTTAATACACATACACATTGGGTCGGATGGATTGACCAGGTTTGTGTGGTAAATGCAGATTTTCCTACTCCAAATAAAATTGATGTTTTGTTGTTGCTGTTTTGGTTTTTTGAAACAGGTCTCACTATGTTGTTCAGGTTGGGCTTAAACTCACAGTGTAGCCCAGGCTGGCCACAAATTCGAAGCAATCCTCCTGCCTCAGCCTCCCAAGTGCTGGCATTACAGGCATGTGCCACACAATTGTTGTGAAGTTAAGTCTGAACTGTAAGATCATTTGCTTTTTGCCGAATCTTTCAGACAGACCTGGGTGTCGTTCTGCGTGCGGGAGGTTGGTTGGTCTTAGGAAAACCATGAGACCGAAATGTGAGGCTAATGATTTCCTTCCCAAAATTCTCAAGTTGCAGAAAGAGAGCAGTCCCCAGAGAGGCGGCAGTTTCCCCTGTGATCAAAAAGGAGGCAACCTGCGCCCCTCTCCCCACCCCGGAGGAGCTCGCGGGTCGCGGCCTCTGTCTGCGTGGCACTGTGAGGTCACGGACTCTGCACCGCGTGAGGACCAGCCACTGTCCAAGCTGAAGGAGTCGGACAGGTGCTCGGCCAGCGAGAACCTCTACCTGGATGCCCTGTCCCTGGACACTGAGCAGGAGGAGCCGCCCCGACCCCGAGGGCCCAAGAGGACCTTCAGGAGCCACCTCCCCAAGGTCAGCCTGGGTTCTGCCCACTCTGGGCAGCTGCACGAGTTAACCACGCCAGTTACCCACACGGGCTAACCATGCCAGTTAACCATGCCAGTTAACCACTCTAGTCAACCACACTGGTCAGCCACACCAGTTAACTGCTGCGGGATGAGGGCTGTCGTTTGACCCAAACCTGGTGGCATCCAGGGCTGCCCTGTGAGTGCACTGAAGAGGAAGTCTTCCTGAGCTGCCGCCCTGAGCCCCGTGCAGCTCTGCCCCTGGCTTGGGCTCAGAAGCACCGCACTGGTGTCCTCCGCCAAGAGAGGGCTGGAGAACGTGCTGTCCAGTGCGGCACATGAGGGGAGTGAATGACTCCGGAAGTGTGTGTGCCCTGAAACCCTCAGGCTGTCTTCTGATTCTAGAAAAGTATAACTGCAGAAGTTCTTTATGCAGGAAACTCCCTAACATTTGGAAGTAGCAAGTATTGCCAAGCGCTGCATACCCTAAATCTTTTATTCTGAGCAGAAAGGGAGAAAATCCAATACTGAAAACCCTGTATAAATTAGGCTACCAATTGCTGAATTAAGCTATAAAATGCATTTTTCTGGTTATGCCGATTTCAAAACCTCATTTTAAACCTTGCTGCTCAGAGTCATTGCTGGTGCATCACCTGTGTCTGTTATTTGGTCTCCCACAAACCTTAGAAGAGTTTCTGTCAACAGTGCTGCTGCAACCTGGAGAAATTATTCGGGTTGAGCACCCTTACTTGAAGTGCTGGCACTGGAGGGGTTTTGGAGTCAGCTTTCTACAGATTTGGGAATGTTTGAACATATGTAATAAGATCTGTCCCTTCCCCGCACAGCCCGAAGGTAACTTACACAGTGTGCTTCGCAGTTGTGTCCACGAAGCCAGTTTTCGGGCTGTCAGCTCCCACAGGTTCAGATTTGGGAGCTTTTGTACCGTCCCATGGGATCTGGTTTCGAAGCACAGAGGACGAAGGATGCATGGACGCTGTGTCCTGGCCCTAGCTGTATCACAGCAGAGACGAGGATGTGCCCCCTGCCAGCATTCATGTCCCCAGGAGCGTGTGCCAGGCCACCACAGGCGTCTCCCCGGGCGTGCAGCATCCGGGTGCCTTCTCGAAGGCGACCCTGTGGCTCTGCCCTCTACTAGCTCAGCTCTCGCTCCTCTGCCTAAGGGGAGACTGCACTCTCGATCCTGACAAGGGGGTCGCAGCATCTGCAGGAGCAAGACTGGGCAGAGGGACGCCGGTCCCCGATGACCCCTTCTCTACCTGCCTTTGCTTCACCCCCCACACATCCAGCTTATTGGGAGAGCCGGCTCTGAGCCCTGAGGCGGGAGCCCCTTTGCTGCTCTGTGATGAGTTCATAGCCAGTGTTCCTCTCCAGCTGTGCCGGCCCCTCCCGCACCTCCGAAGCCCCCGCCCCACACCATGCTTGGACTCTGCCTTCTGTGTCCTTCAGAAGGACACAGGCCGTGATGCCCCTGACCCACATGGGGGGCCTCGGGGTGCACTTTAAATGCTGTTTTCCTAGGGAGCAGAGCGAAAACAAGGCTCCTTTCAGACAAACTTATTTCTCTTGCAGGAAGAAGACAATCACAAGAGAAATCTTCAAAGGTAAGTCTGACTGACCAGGATCATAGGTCACTCCTCCCGGTCTTAAAATCCCATCTTGTTGATGCAGCCTGAGGAGTCGCCTTGTTATCGCTGGTTTTATGAGTGCATTCTCTGAGGATCAGCGACAGAAAGGCCAGAGCACTGTCTCCTCATAGCTCTGCAGCAAGGACGTTGCCATTAGGGTGCGTTGAACGTACAGTGGGCGCTGTGTTTGGTGTTCCTGGCAAAACCCGTGGAAAATTGTGGTGTAAGTTTGGAAAAAGCCTCTCTTGATACAGGAGACATCAGATATGCTGTGTTTAAAAGTTCTACCAGGGGGGCTGGGGATTTAGCTCAGTGGTTCTGCCGCCTGCCTTGCCTGCAAGTGCAAGGACCTGAGTTTGATCCCCAGTGCCGGAAAAAAAAAAAAAAAGTTCTGCCAGGAGGATTTACTGAATTTTTCCTGGCAGTGATCCCTGAAGAAAACACATGGGGCTGATACAGTTGGTGTCAGGCGCAGGCTGCCTCTCTGGCTTCCCATTTTCCTTCCTCTGCAGAGGGCCTGGTGCTTCCTCTGTGAGCTTCCCGCTCCTGGGCCTTTCCTTCCTCCTCTGAGGGAGCCGCCTCCCCGCCCCAGGGAAGCCTGTGTCATCCTCCCTTGCAGGGCAAGCCCAGGCTCCAAGGCAGCTTCTGCCTCTCAGGAGCCCCTGACCTTGGGTGGAGCACTGTGCCTCGCTTTCTTCATCTGAACCCGAAGACTCGGGTTTGTCTGCAGCGTATGTGTGCTTCCTGTCACACGGGAGAGTGGGAGCAGGGCTGAGCTGTCCACGCGCGCATGCACACACACGCACACACCCCCCGTGGCACTGCTGGCTCCTGTACACCACACCGGACCTTGCTGTCTCCTCTCTGCGGTATTGCTGCACCTTAGAACCTCACTTGCTTTTTCATTTCCCAAACTCACTCGTGCTTGCCGTAGCCCCGAGGCAGCACCCAGACATTCAGTGCAGAAGGAAGAGGAGATGCCTTCCCACCCTGTGCTACATTTCCTCCATTTTCTTTTTTTTTTTTGGTACTGGGGATCAAACTCTGTTCCTTGCGCTTGCACGCCAGGCCCCAATTTCCTCCATTTTCTCCTCTCCGGCTGCTGTGCCTGCACTGCCTCTCAGCTGCCAGGGCCCACGTCTGCCCTTCCTGTCCCCTCGCCTCACTTCCCTGTGCTCAGCCAAGCCCAGAAGTGAGTGGCCCCATCCTAGATGCTGCCACACGGTGCTCAGCTTTGCTCGGGCAGAAGCCCAGCTCTGGCCTCGCTGCCTTCGGGTGCCATGCTCTCCCTCTGGAAGCCCTCGGTGGAGCTCAGTGTGGTCTGGACCTGAGATGTGAGCCCGTCTCCGGAGGCGGAGGAGGCACTGTGTCCCACAAGGGACCGGTACAGCTGTGATCGCCACCCCAGCCTTCACCCCAGCCGCTTTGCCAACACCTCCGTGGCCCCTGTGGGTGGCCGGGCGCCCCGATCCAGCAGCCTGTGGTGCCTGTCCAGGCAGACGGAAGGCACTCCGTGAAGCCATGTCAGGTGGAAACCTGTGAGTCGCAGCACCAGCGTATCTGGAGTCCATCCCCAGGTCCTCATCTGTCAGGCACAGCGTGCAAAATCCAGTCATTGCTTAGCTTCAGCTGTCTTCATCCTTTGGTTGTGTTCCGGTTTCCAAGGGAGTTTGTCTTACCTGGGATATAAAGGAGAAACGCAAACAAGTCTAGGCTGTACCGAAGGCAGAGAGGCTGGGAGCAAGCCCTGTTGGTGGGTTCTGGCCACAGGGAATTCTGTTGGAAATGATATCTGGGTCTCCAAAGACAGGGAACAGGGATCGAAGATGATTGCTATGTGTTACCTGTGTGCCTGTGCCCCCAAACTAACGTAAAAACCATACATTGCAAACATATACCAATAAAAAATCAGCAAGGAAAGAAAGTAGACTTTCAGAACTAATAAAGAATAGCTATTTTAGGACGTTGTCCCCAGAATTGAACACAAAGTTCCATAAATGCCCCAGCCAGTGTGAGAGGGATGGGCAGACATAGGAAGGAGGGCAGGAAGGCAGGTGAGTGCTTGGGGTCTGTCTGATTCCCTTGTCCCTCCTTCCTCGTGTCTCCCACGTGGCCTTTGGCGACCAGCTCCCGAGGCCATGGGGGTCAGAGCTGTGTCTCCCCCCTCGCCAGCTCCCTGGTGTTTGGCTCACAGGCTGCCCCGCGCCGGCCGGGGTGCTTGGTGTGGAGGTCGCAGAGGGGGTGCTGGAGGCCTCGCCCCAGCCCTCCTGTTTCCCTGATGAATTAGCACCTGGTGTCCAAGGCTGTGGAAGACAGTTTTGGGCACTGGGCAGCTGGCGGGGTCCTGATGGTTGGGACGGAGGGGCTGCCCTTCTGGGTGTGGGAGCCTTCAAGGGGCGGTGCACGCTCACCCTCTGCCCCTCTCCCCAGGGCCATGTCTGTGTCCTCCATGTCCGAGTTCCAGCGCCTAATGGATGTGTCCCCCTTCCTGCCGGAGAGGGGCCTGGCGCCAGCCAGCAGCCGGGACGACGTCACCCCGCCCCTGTCCCCCGATGACCTGAAGTACATCGAGGAGTTCAACAGCGAGAGCTGGGGCTATGAGGTGGCCCCCAGGGCCGGCCTCGAGCGGCCCCCGGACTCCTGGGCAGACAGGACCGAGGGCGGGCGGGTGGGACAGGAGACCCCGGCAGAGCCCTTCCCCTCCTCCTCCTGGTACCTGACCACGAGTGTCACCATGCCCACGGACACCGTGAGCAGCCCCGAGCACTGCCGGAAGCAGGCGCTGCACAGCCACATCATTGCCGAGCCATCGAGGGTGCGTGTGCTGCACAGCCCGCCTGCCATCCGCAGGGTGGACAGCATTGGGCCCGCAGCAGGTGCCGAGGGCAGGGGCCGACTGGACCCTGAGGGCCCCTCACCCTCGGGCAGAGCCAGGGGGAGCCTTGCAGAGGCCAAGGAACCTCCCACACCGGGCAGGTGGCCCTGCACCCCTGCCAGACAGCCCCGAGACCATGTGGAGGGGGCCCTGTGCCCGCTCGACCTCCCTCTCTGTGCCCCACTGGGGCTCGCGTCCCCGCCGCACAGCCTGGACATGGCCAAGAACATGAGCGATGACACGAAGGCAGCGGCCTTCTCTGTCAGGAACGCCCTGTGCTCCGGGCCCCCAAGGCCGCGCGTCAAGGACATGGCCTGCCAGACAAACGGGTCCCGCGTGGTGGGGACGCAGGCCGTGCAGACAGTCAGCGTGGGCCTGCAGACTGAAGCCCTGCGCACCGGCACCATCACCAGCAGCCCCCACCGCTGCCTCACCCCAAAGGCGGGGGGCGGTGCCACTCCCGTGTCATCCCCGTCCCGGAGCCTTAGGAGCAGGCAGGTGGCCCCTGCCATCGAGAAGGTCCAGGCCAAGTTTGAGCGCACCTGCTGCTCCCCCAAGTACGGGTCCCCCAAGCTGCAGAGGAAGCCCCTCCCCAAAGCTGACCAGCCAGGCAGCAGGACCTCGGCAGGGGCCGGCCAGAAGGGGTTCAGCGAGTCGGCCTGGGCCCGCTCCACCACCACGCGGGAAAGCCCAGTGCACACCACCATCAACGACGGCCTCTCTAGCCTGTTCAGCATCATCGACCACAGCCCGGCCATGCAGGACGCCTTCCAGAAGGGTGCTCGGGCCGGGTCCCGGCCAGAGCTGGGCCCTGGCCAGGAAACGGGCCCGAGTTCCCAGGGAAGGTTGCCCAGCCCACTGGGCATGGGCACAGAGACGATGGGCAGGGAGGACAGGGGGGAGGGCACACCTGTGAGGCAGGACCTGTCCGCACCCCCTGGCTACACGCTGGCCGAGAGCGTGGCGCGGATCCTCAACAGGAAGCTGCTGGAGCACGCCTTAAAGGAGGACAGGAGGCAGGCTGCCCACGGCCTGGCGCTCAACAGCGACAGCCTTCCAGGAGAAGCGGCCTCAGCTGAGCCAGGGGCCATAGAGGTAAGGCGTGCAGAGTGTTCAGTGCCCGTCTCAGCCAGCTCCTCCACTCAGCGGCCAGCCATGGGGCCAGGGGGCAACCAGATGTGGGTCTCAGGTTCTGCAGGAGCAGGAGGGTGGCCTTCGCAGGAGGACAGGGTAAGTGGCAGCCGCAGCCCCGAGTAACTTCTTGAGGGAAGGGTCATCAAAGTGTGCTCAGCACCTCACTCAGGGCGTGGCTGCATGGCATCCTGTCCACTGGTCTAAGTGACTGGCGGGCCATACCTCTCTGGGCTTTGCACGGGGTCACGGTGTGCGGTCTCTGTGTGACCTGGCGCGTGTATGAGGTGAGGGAGCACCCGTCAGGCCCCTGCCAGCCACAGAGCTCCATGTGGGGCCTGGGGACAGGAGTGTGTCTCCTGTCAGGAGGCGGAGGAGGCTGGGTTCCCCACTCCTCCCTCGTCACTGGGTGGCCAGCAGTCCGCTCACACGGAAGCCAGGCCGAACACATGGATCAAATCCGAGTCTTGCCTGGATCTGCCGGAGGGTGACGGCGACCGTCCCAGTGACCACAAGTCAGCCCAGCCCCCTCTGTCCTGACACGTGGCCTGCAGGTGCCACGTCCCTGCAGGGCTGTCCGGCAAGCGTCACGCACGTGACCAGACTGGTGGGCCCGACTCCGGGGGGAGAGGAGAGAACGAAGCTGTGTGTCCATGTCACCACACCCACGTTTCCCCTGGGGGGGAAGTGGGGTCGGTGTCAGTCCCCCCAGGACTGTGTCCCCCAATGTAATTAAATCTGAAATGGGCAGACCCGGGGGCCGCCTACTGCTCCAGAGATGCGGGTCTCAGGCGTGCTATAGACACGCGGAGGACAGGTGCTGCTGGGGCTGTGCTCCATGACAGCCGGGTCCTCTGATCCTCTGCCCCTTGGGAGCCCGCAGGTACGTGCTTGTGGCATGGCGGCTGCCCTGTGAGTGGTCACCCTGCCTTTCCCGGCCCGAGGAGGCCCCTGAAATCGAGCCCTGTCCCAGGGTCCTTGGCGGGCTGGTGTGCAGTGTACTTCAGTGGAGCCTCACCCGTTAGTTTAGGCGCCTCGAGATGCTTTGAGTTACTGACCGTGAGCCCTGCAACAGCAGGACGGAGAGGGCTTCGGGGTGAAATGCAGCCCTCCGAAGCTGCCCTCCCTCAGCCCGTGTGCTGTGCTCGCTGCCAAGCTGGGGGGGCATAGCTTCGGGGATGCAGGCCCAGGGGAGCCCCACGGGCCCAGTCAGGAGCTCTCGACCGCTCCTCTGCAGTGGGCCATTGTGTTTGCACTGACCGTGGAGTGCCAGCCCACCTGCAAGGAGGCCCCCTTCTGTGTCCCCGCAAACACGCAGCAGCCCTGGGTTCCATCCCGAGTCTCTAGAGCTACTGCTGGAGCCTGGCCTGCTCCCACTCCTGCCGTGGACCCCTCCTGACCGTCCGCCCGGATGTCTGGGCCAGGGTGACAGCACTGAGGGCCCTGAGGAGGATGAGGAGGAACTCGGCACCGCTCTGCCCTCGCTGGGGGCTCAGCCTGAGCAGCGGAAGGCCCAGTGGAGACCAGGGCGCCCTCAGCCGGGTGCCAGCCCGGGTCCCGCCCAGTGGTCCCTCTGCGCAGAGACAAGGCGGTTCCTCCTCTTGGGCAGGGCAGAGGACAGTTCCCCCCAGGCGGCTGTCCCCGGGAGCCACGCCCGCTCCCCGTGGCTGGAAACTGCTGCTGCTGCTGAAACCATGCCTTCACCTGCCTGCTTTTCTCTTCTCTCTGTCTGTCGGTCCAGAACCCACCCGTCTTACTAACTGCCCCGTGGGGACTCTAGCCCTGTCCGCCTCCTGCTGTAAGTGCCTCCCGGCGTCCAGAGGGTCGTGCGTGTGTCTGACACCATCGTCATCTCCGGGGTCCACTCCACGCACATCCCGGGCCAGCCTGACACCCTGTGTGCCCTCGAGGGCTGACGCTCAGTGACCCCGCGTGGGGACGGTGGTTCTGCGGGCAGCGCCTCAGGACTGGAGGCCCCGGCCCCTCGCAGGGTGGCCCTGGGGGAGGAAGCCCCACCTGCTGCCTGCGGCTGTGGCCCTAGGCCCCCGGCAGGCTGGAAGGGGGCGCTGGCCTGGGAAAGTCCCGAAGCAGCGGGCACCGTGCAGCACACGCGTGTGCTCAGTCATGAAGCAGAGACACAGTGTTAGCCGATTTCCCAGACCCGGGTCCCGCACTGGGGGTGGACAGTGTCCCGAGGCGTCCCCAGCGTCCACGAGAGGCAGGGGACCCACCCGCCCTGCACCGCCCTTCCTCAGCTGATGATCCCCGGGGCCGGATCATCCTCACGGACACCCCATCTCCCCCGGGGTCGCCCCAGCTCCTGTCCATCCCCTGGGTCACTTGTCACATCCCACTTGCTGCCGTCTTCGAGGTCCTCGTTCTGCACCATCCCTCCCGGGCCCCCCGTGGCCACATTCCCACATCAGCTTTTGGGTGCCATCACCTGGGCTCCGGGGGCCGCAGCTTTCTACACTTCTGTGTCACCAGCTTCCGAGCTTGCGTGTCCCTGTCACCTAGCAGTGGGCACAGAGAGCTAAATGTTCTCCCCAACAGAAATGGGCCTTGAGCGTGAGGGTCCCGCTGGCTCGCACGGAGGCCGGGGGGCCTCGTGATCAGCTCAGGAGGTGAGGGTGCCCCGGACACAAATGACAGCTGCTCTGGTTGCGGACAGACAGCGGCAGGGCTGGCTGCAGGGAGAGCTGGCCGCTAGCCCAGCAGGAGGACGCCCCGTCCTCGGAGGACAGCAGGTCGCCCAGCAGAGCTGTTGGGTGGAGCAGGAAGAGGTGGCCGGGGCCCGTCTGCCAGGAGGCCCGACCCACAGTCCGCCACCTCCGCTCACGGCTGGCTGCCCCCGTGTCACCAATCATGCTGCTTGCTTGCTGCCATTTCACCTGTCCTCCATGGGCGTCCAGCCCGTCGTGTGTGGGTGTGGCGCGTCGCAGTCCTGCAGGCTGCCCTCTAACACCGCTCTCCCTCCCGCCCAGGAGCTGCCCTGTTCCGCCCGTGCCCCGTCCCTAGAGCCCTGCTTCTCCAGGCCCGAGAGACCAGCCAACCGCCGCCTGCCTTCCAGATGGGCCCCGCCTGACCCCACCGCCTCGGGGTGTCCGTCCCCCGGAAACGCGGCATCCCTGGAGGAGCTCGGGGACAGCGAGGATGGGCCCGAGGAGAAGCCGCAGCCGTGACACCAGCCTGACGGCCTCCGGAGCCTCCTGCACGCCGGGTCACAGTGGCGTGTCTCCCGCACAGCTGCCGCACGTCCGCCTGACGGACGTCTCTGGGATGGACAGTGAATGTGCCTGAAATGACTTCATTCTTTTCCTAGCTCAGAAAAATATTTTTGTCTCCATCTTTTTTACACACAGTATATTAAACAGAAAAGGTAAATAAGGTTATAAATAGATTTAAAATATAAGTTTTAAAAGTGTACCTTTTAAGAGATTCTGCTCCCCCTCGCTCCCGACCCCAGAGGCGCCTCTGTTAAATCCGCATCGTTCCCTTTGGGTTGGGCTTCTCTCCACGTTGGACGTAGAGCGTTTTTAAGTTAACTGTATTTTACCCATGCTGATGTTTTTTAGGCATTTTAAAAAATGCTCGGAACTGTCTGATTCTGTGAACTTTCCGGGGTGCAAAGCCCTGAGGCCGGCAGCCTGTGGGGGAGGCCAGCCGTTTGGGGTGGACCCAGTCTTCATTCAGGCCCGCTGCATGAACATCTGCTGCCCTGCCCGCCTCCTGTGGTCCCTCCCGTCCTCTCCGATCCTCCTGAAGACCCTGTGCTGCTCTGTTATTGTTGGTCCCCTCGCGCGACAACAGGGCCTTTTGAAATTATTGTTAAGAGATTAACTGGCAATGTACAGTGTTTACTCAAAATCTTTTTGTCTGAGGAGAAACACTACAAAGTCGCGAGGCTGCCCCATGGTGACACGGGGTGGTGCCTGGGAGCCTGTCGGCCTGCGGTGAAGTGGGATGAAGCCTTCCCAAGGTGCAGGGGTGGCCTTGCCACCAGTCCCACGCCTCCGGAGTTCCCTGAGGACCTGGTGGGTCCCCTGCCCGGCCTCAGGAGGTGGTTTGCTGGGGAGGACCCAGCCACCTGCCTCGAGGGCCGAGCTGGGACAGGACTGTGTTGCCTTCGCCCTGGAGCCCAGGGGCTGGGAGCAGCATTGTCCCCCCGCCCATTAGGGTGAGGCTGCCTCCACTCTAACATAGGCCCGCCTGTCAGTACCAGGTGGAACTGGGCGGTTTGTTTTTATTTGCAGTACTGGAGACTGAACCAGGGTCTTCACTGAGCCACATCCTCCCACACCCACCCCCCCACCTCCCCACCCCCCCCACCCCCGCTCCTTTTTCAGTTTTCAGAGGATGTCTCACAGTTGCTAAGTTACCCAGTAGACTGGAACTTGAGATCCTCCTGCCTCAGCCTCCCCAGTGCTGTGGTTACAGGTGTGCACTGGGCTGGCTGGCTGGGAACAGGGCTCACCAGGAAGCCTGCTGCCACCGGGTGTGAAGGGAGCTAGCTCAGCCAGTCTCTGGCTGCAATGTTCCCCTAACCTCACTCCACACCTGGCTGAGCCGCTGGAATCAGGTCCAGCCCCGGTAGGTGTGGGGAGGCTGGGGGAGACCGGAACCCTGTGCACAGCTGGTGGGGATGGAATGTGCTGTGCTCACCATGGACGGCAGTGTGGCAGGTCCTCATAGTTACACAGGACCCCCAGGGGACACAGCTGTCCCACTGAAGGGTACAAATAAAGACACTGAAATGGACCCAGACAGGCCCTTATGCACAGTGCCCACAGGCACGTCACTCGAAACAGCGGATGGTGGACACAGCCCCAACACCCACCCCTGGCAGGGCGGGTAAACACGATGTGGCCCACGTGCACCATGGAATATTACTGGGCCTGGAAAAGTGGGGAATACCACATGCTGTGACTGGAAGACATGCTCCGTGCGTGACATGAGCCAGTCACAAAAACACAGGTGTTGTGTGAGTCTGCTTGGTACTGTGGAGACCAGGGTAGTCAGACTCTCAGTTCGGAAGTGGCACGGTGGTCAGCAGGGGTGGTGGGTGGAGATGGGCTCCGTGCAGAATGGCCGTGGAGTTCTGCTTCCGGGTGAGGGGAAAGTCCTGGAACTGTGGTCCCCCAATGCCACGGAGCCGTAAGCCTGAGAATGGTCCGAGCGGCAAAGGCCGTGCAGATCTGACCACAGAGCATTTTCAGTGCCGGCGCTCGGCTTCCCCACCTGGAGCTCATTGACCAGTCAGTCAAGTGGCCGGGTTGGGAGCGCCGGGACGGCATGGTTCTCGGGCCTTTTCTCAAGGCTAGACGCTGTAACTTCTGAGCCACTGCTGGTCCCTTAGTAAAGGTGAGTGCTTGCTCTTTTAATTTGGGGTGGTGGCACTGTGAAATGGGGATTGAACCCAGGGCCTCCAAACTGAGCTACACCCCCAGCCCTTTTTCATTTTGAGACAAGGCCTCACCAAGTTGCCCAGGGTGGACTCGAGCTTGTGTCCTCCTGCCTCAGCCTCCCAGAGTGCTGGAATAGCAGGCATGCGCCACCACGTCCAGCTGGCTCTTTTTAAATAAGGAAACAGCTGAGGTCCCTGAGTGGGGTTGGGGGCTGCACAGCAGTCTGAGACACCGGAAGAAGAGCACTAGGAGCACTGACTCCCTCCCGGGAGCTTGGAGAACCACCCATCACAAAGAGGTGCTCCCCTGACTGCAGCAGGTTAGAGCCTCTGGGGCTCCGGGAATCCTCGCAAAGCCTCCTAGTGGCCACGGTGATCCCGGGGTGAGCTCATCGCTCAGCTGAGACCCCAGGTTCACAGCAGCCCTGCCACTGGGGCACCCAAAGGTACCATTTCCAATCCCGAAAAGGAGGACAGGGTAGGGTGTCAGGTTAGGTGCACCTGCGGGGAGCTGTTGGCGCTGTAAATCCCAGGCTTCCGGGGAGGGGATGGGAAGAAGCAGCCACCTGGAGCACGGGTTGCATGGCTTGTGTTAGGGGAGTTCGCCCCAGGTGGCCACAGCTCCTCAGGTGATGGGCACGCGGCATGGGCTGCGGTGTGCGTCACCCAACACACGCTGATGACGAGCTGCCTGTGGGACGTGAAGCCCAGCGGGACCCGAGGCTGCTGCCCTCCTCACTGGTCTGCCTCCCGGGTCAGCTGCCCGGGTCCCCCTGAGCCCAAGCGTCCCGCGTGCAGAGTAGAGATGGTGCTCGTGGTCACCTGGCAGGCAGCTCCGAGGACTCACAAGCGGCACTGGTTAAGCCCTCAGCAAGGCCCTTTGACAAGATCTGCTGGGTACAGCGACCCCCTGATACACGGGAAGCCCCAGCGCCACAGCCAAGAGCTCTCATCCTGTCTCCAGGTGCACAGGGGCACAGAGGGGTCCCTTCTGCCTGGGGAGCTCTAGGAAGCCCCTGTAAGGGTTCTCAGAAGAAAGGGGGAGGGAAGAGGGAGAGAACATCACCAAAGGCAAGAAGCAGGCGACGCCTGTTGTACTCCTGTGGGATTTCCCAAGAAAAATTCAGTTGTCCACCACTTTGGCCTGTTGGACTGGTGTTTTTATCGAGTGTGATACCGCGCTTGTCTATATTGCAAAGATAAGTGGGTGGAGAGAAGCCCATCCATGCTGACATTCCTCCCTGCCATCCATCCCAGTGAGTAATCTTTCCAGAGTGGCTGAAGTCCCAGCACTCTCGGAGGCTGAGGCGGGAGGGGCGAGAATTTGAACCCAGTGTGGACAACTTAGCGACTTAGTGATATCATCTCAAAATTTAAAATATAAAAACAGCTGGTGTTCCTCTGACAAAGGCCTACTATCTAGAATATATAAAGAACTTTTAAAAAATCAGACCCCCAAATATAAAAACCCAATTCAAAAATGGGCATCTGAAATGAACAGACATTCCTCAGACAAAGAAGTAAAAGCAGCAAATAAACATATGAAAAAATGTTCAACATCACTAGTCATTCGAGAGATGCAGATGAAAACAACACTGAGATTTCACCTCACCCCAGAAAGAATGGCTGCTATCAAGAAATCAACCAATAAGAAATGCTGGAGGGGGTGTGGGGAGAAAGGAACCCTTCTCCATTGTTGGTGGGAGTGCAGACTGGTGCAACCACTGTGGAAGTCAGTATGGAGATACCTCAAAGAACTAGGACTAGAGGTCCCATTTGACCCAGCTATTCCCCTGCTGGGGATCTTCCCCAAAGAATTAAAAGAATCATACCACAGCGATATATGTGCACCCATGTCCATAGCAGCATAGTTTGTAATAGCTAAAGCTTGGAAGCAGCCCAAGTATCCATCAACTGGAGACTGGATAAAGAAGATGTGGTTTTTTTTGTAAAATGGAATACTACTCAGCCATAATGAATGAGAAACTAGAGACATTTATAGCGAACTGGATGCACATTGAGGCCATACTCTTAAGTGAAATAAATAGGACACACGTGTGTAAATACCAAATCGTTTCTCTAGTGTGAGAAACTGAAAGTGTGAATAAGGATCAAAATGTGTAACTGATAATGTGAAATAGGAAGAAAAGGTCTAAAGGGGTAGGGAAAGTGGTAAGGGTAGGGGAAAGGAAAGAAGGGAAAAGAAAAAATATGAGAAAAGGAAAAAATGGAAACAAAGTCTCTGTAAATAAGAGGGGTGGGGGGGAGGGCAGGGGAAGGGGGAAAATATAAGAACTAAGATGCATCATGTACAAGTACAAGCTCCCAATGATGAATGTAACTGTACTGTATACCTGAAGTGTACTAATAAACTTAACGGGGAAAAAATACATAAATACAGCTGGGAATGCAGCTCAGTGCAAAGGCCCTGAGTTTGGTCCCCAGTACACTGAAGAGGAAGTGGCGGACAGCATCCAGGGGACCTTGTGTGGCATCGTGAGGAAAAAGCCACCTGTCATCCAGTCCATAAAAGATCCCCCTCCACACCTGTGGTTTGCTGGTTTCCTTGAGTCATACTCCGGACAGGGCAGCACTCTCAGGGCAGCACTGAGAAACCCGCTGTTCTGGATGTTTGGCCTGTTCTCTGGCTGATGAAAGGTGAGCAGGGGCGGAGCAGCCCTTTCTGCCCTGCCGACTGAACACATCCGTCAGGCTGGGTCCCCCAGTACTGGACACAGACCTGCTTTATGTGGGTGAGAGTCACCCTTGGGTTGGTGAGCTGCCCGGTTCTGGGGACTGTTTGTGCAGGGTATCTTACCCCATCCTGCCGGGACAACTGTTCCCCCAAATGGGAAGTCTTGTGGATACAGAACCAAGACAGAGATGGCAAACGGCCCACAGGGGTGAGGAGGCCAGGACTGACTCCTCTGCCTTTATAATAAGAGGAATCTCCAGTTCCCTAACCCCGGAGGGCAGGGGAAGGGTGCTGGGCTCACTGTGGGTCGAATAAGCCCGGGGCTCGGTGAGCAGAGTGCAGGTGCAGAGCAGCAGCCGTGCAGCCTTCCTCCCCGCCCCGGGCAGCACGGCCGCCTGGGGCTCACTCGTGCTGGGTGACCTCCAGAGCTGGCCGCATGCTCCTGACACCAGCTGACGGGGCCCCACCAGGCCAGACCCAGCGGGCTCCTGGGTGTGACGTGGGCATCTTTTCAGTGCTTTGCCGGGGACTCTACAAGCAGTCAGGGCTGGGGAATGCCCGCACTCGCAGCCCGCTGTGCCCTGGGGCTTGGCTGAGTCCTGGCTGCAGGATTTCCTGAAGTCCCGGGGACACAGTTTGCAGCCATGTTTGGGGGTCGTGGCCCACCGCACGCCGGGCTGGCCCTGAGACTGCGGGGCGTTCCTGTGGGCAAGGCTGCCGTGCTTGGCCACAGAAGTCACCTCGCCCGCCCTTCAGGCCTTGTTGCCCCCAACACCAGCGAAGTCACCCCCAGGCCGCAGCTGGTTCTCAAGTGGGCAAGGCAGGCGCACCCCCACCCCGAGAACGATGCACCCCTGAAAGTCAAGTCCGCACTGAACTGAATTCTCAGTGCCTCTACAGCGCTTACCTAAACTGACACTGACCTACTTCTGGGAGGGCCCGGGACCACACAGACCTTCCGGAGTGAAAGTCGGGACATCGCCCGCGGGGCACGGCCGGCCCGTAAGAGTTGCAGCGGATGATCCTGTTCACTCACCAGCCAAGGGCGCCCGGGGCAGGCGCAGGCGCAGTGAGGCTGCTGCAGACACCTGAGCAGCATCACAGGTACCAGGGCCCTGCAGCCTCGCTGCCTAGCAACCCCACACGGACGTCACCGAGGAGCCTCGGTAGCCGCGACCGGGGGCCTGGCCTCGCAGGGGAGGCGAAGTGGACTTGACTCAACTGCTCCAGGTAGGCCGTGGACGCGTGGCGGGGGCGTGTGCTCCAGAAGCCGGAAGCTCGGCCCTGCACTGAACCCGCATCCCTGTCCCCTGTCGGGGGCGTCCCCAGCGGCCGCTGTCCCTGGAGGGGAAGGCTGGGCTCCAACAGCTCCCACCGGCCTAACCCGGCCTCGCTGTGCCAGGTCGCTGCGGAGGTCTCCGGCCCCGGACGGTGCTCACGAAGTCGGCTTCCCCACCTCGCTGGCTGTGGCCCCAGGAAAGCGAAGGGGTCTCCTCCTGGGAACCTCACAGTGCGCTGCAGAAAGTCAGCAGGCCCGTGCTTACTGCTAGGTGGGTCCAATCTGTGAACTTCCAGCCCCGCCCCTTCATGCTTTCTGGGGGCGAGGAGTGTGTTAAAATGTAAGAAATATGTAAAAAAGAAAGGTCCTATTATTTTCAACACCGTGGATGAACCAGAAAGACAAATCCTGCATGAGCTCACTTATACACAGAAGCAGAGAAGCAATGCCCCTGACCACGGGCTGGGGCAGGATTTGGGGGCTGCTGGTCAGAGGAAATCTCCCTGAGCCAGGAGGAGTCGGTTCAGCTGTGTTCTGCAATGTGGTGGCTATAGTTAATAATGATGCACTGTGTAATGAAAATTGCTGAGAGAGTAGATTTTAAATGTTCTCACCACAGAACAAGAAGCCATAGTAAGTAATAGATATTTTAATTAGCCTGACATAGCCATTCCACAGTATGTACGTAGATCAAAACATGTTGTACAACATAAGCACGTTCAATTTTGTTCTTGACAATTAAAAATTGGAAGGAATATAGCCCAAGCCACGTCACCTCAGAGACTCGTTGCATGCCGTAAATGCACACTTGAGGCACTGTCGTGCTGGTAGCTGTGGTTTGTGCATGGATTCACGGTCTCACAAGAGAAAGGAACAGCATACACACGCCTCCTACCTTGGCCACGTGTGTGACCTGGGGGCCCGGGTGTGTGCAGCTGGTTCCCATGGAGACTTCCCTGAGTTACCTCAGAGTCAGGAGGAAGAGGTCCGCAGCCCCTCCCTCCGCCTCTGGTGAGCCCCCTCCTCTGGGGACCTGACACATCCACGCTTTGTAATCAATAATAGACACCATGTTAGTCATTGATGGAGGGCTTGGCCATGCACCAGGACCACCTAGGTGACTGGCAGGTGTGTGTTAGGCATTATCAGGAGGGGTGGTACTGTGGGCAGTGGGCCTCGTGGGGGAAGCTAGGCCACGGGGGGCATCCCTTAGAGGCAGTTGCGATGGGGGACAGCCACACTACTGGTGACCCAGCAGTGACATCAGAGAGAAAAGACACAGGCAAGGCCTGTTGTCACCTTCAAGTGTGACTGGTCAAGCTCCTCGGGTAGTGTGCCAGCTTTACACCCAGGGACCCCGAACACAGACGCCCTCAGTCCTAAAGACACCTCCCCTGTACCCCCACACAGTGGTCCCTGATGTTCAGCCCTCTGCACACCCGAGCTTGGTGCTTGGTGTTCTGCTAGGAGCTGGGCATAGAGCAGTTCCCAAAGACACCAGGCTCCTGACCTCATGGAGCTGACTGCTTTGTCGCCAGTCCTCCACACCCCAAAAGCCATCAGCCTGTCATCTTCTGCAGAGTCGACCCTTACCTCACTGGGATTTCTTGTGGTGCAGTTTGGAAGTGCCACACACACATATACAGCTGCAGACACACAACACTGGTGCTGGCCAGAGTGGCTGCATCGTGGGGCAGGCAGTGTGGGGCAAGCTGACGTTTGCGAAGTCATGTGGTTCTCTTCCATTAGATGGCCTTTTGTTAAGAACAGGGACCCATATGAATAAACACACTCACAGGAAATATGTGCATATTTCATCCCTATCTTCACGCCTCTCCAATATCCATCTTTCTGTGGTGGAAGCGAAACTGTCCGGAAGCAATGATGGCAATTGAACATCACTGATGGCTTGGATTAGATGTGCTTACCATCACGATTGTGGGGGACTTTGGCGATACTAGGCACCTGCCCCACCAGCTGGCCAGATGAGAAAGGATGCTAGATGTCTGTGCTTCAACCCTTGGTTTAAAAAAAATTCTTACCTTAATTTTTCTTATTATTCTTACCTTAATATTTCTTATTATTTCCCCCATCTGCGTAGTCATCTCTCTTTCCCTCCCTCTGTATTAGTCAGCTTTACCATTGCTGGTACACATTACCCAGCACCCACAACTTAAAGAAAGAGAGGTTTGTTTGGCTCACGGTTTTAGGGGATCCAGTCCATGGTCAGCTGGCTCCAAGAGGAACATCATGGTGGAAGGGCATGGTGGGGCAAAGCTGCTTAGTTCATGGTGGCCAGGAAGCAGAGCAGCAGAACAGTGCCAGAGAGGAAGGGACCACAGACCAGATATAGACCCCAAGGTCCCATCCTATGACCCACCAGAAACACCCAGAAGTGTGCTGTACTAATCTGCTAGGTGTCGCCTTACCCAGTGAGGCTGACACGCCAGGGTTGATGGTCACACCCCTCACCCTGTCCATCCCCCTGTCTATCTCCATTCTCTTGGCTCCCTGGTTCACAGTGCGGCTCTTGATATGCAGACCCCATGTGTATCAGAATGAGAGAGGATTTGCAGAGAAAGACGGTGGGAGGAGGAAGGCTGTGTAGCCCCAAGAACCCAGAGCTATGGCCAGTGAGAAGCTCTTTTCTGGAGAGCCTGGTGTGATGATGGACGAAGGCCTCCCTAGGCACCAGCAGGTCTCCCACTGTGTTAGTCACTTTCTTCTCCTTGCTGAGACAAAATATCCAACACCCAAAGTTGAAGGAGGAAAGGTTGATGTAGCTCACAGTTTGTAGAGGTTTCAGTCTGTAATTGGGTGGCTCCAAGGCGGGGTGGCATGGCAGAAGGGCATCACAGAGGAGAAACAGTTCATGGCGCCCTCACAGTAACAAGGGAGCTTACCAGGGTCTTCCTGCCCCTTTTATCTTATTCAGACTACTTAGTGTGGGCAGCACTCACACCCTTAATCCTAGTGCCCAACAGCCAGCCATCACATCCTTATTCCACCCAGCAAGGAGGAAGGACCAAGGAATGGATTGTCTTCTTCATCTGAGGACAGTTCTCAGAAGTTTCGTTGACCACTTCTGCTTTAATGCCTCCATGAGCTGGAATGTAGTCACCTGGAGGTAGTCACCATAGCCTCCTAGAAGGGAGTGTGGAAAACACAGGTTCCTTCTGCACAACATGGTGCTCTTCGATGGCCACTGAAGACTTTCTGGCAGTGTCTGCAAATGACCTAAGAAAAAGTTGAAGTTTAGGATCTCAGGGATGAAGCTTTTCCGGGTAACGACTCAGTGACCCCAAGAGCAAGGGTCAGAAAGGCTGCAAAATGAAGGTCATTTCTGGGCACAGTGGCCCATGCCTGGAGTCCCAGCTACTGAGGAGGCTGAGGCAGGAGATTTCCTTGAGTCTAGGAGTTTGGTACCAGCCTCAGCCCCATAGTGAGAATCCTTCTTAAAAAAGCAAAAAGTGGAGGTCACTGACATGCTGAAGTCAAGGGCCCAAGATCACTAGCGACACAGGAGATGAAGCCTCATGGGTCAACTGAAGGTCAAGGGAGGCTCAGGTCCTGTCTGCTTGGTGGACCCAAGCCAGCTGGAATCCCGGCTCAAGTTCACTCTACAGGGTTTCAGCCCAAGAAACCAGGACCCGGCTGGGAATGGTGGTGCACGCCTCTAATCCCAGCACTCAGGAGGCTGAGGCAGGAGGATTGCCATGAGTTCAAGGCCAGCCTGGGTCACGTAGTGAGTTCAAGGCCAATCTGAACTGTGTAGCGAGACCTTGTCTCAACAACAAAAATAGAAACCAGGACCCTTCCATGCTGTCTCTCCTTTGATTTCCCAACATCTACTGGGTGCCAGCAGGTGACAAATCTGTCCTTTTATCATCAGGAGGAGGAGGAGTGCTGGACAAGTGGCTGAGGCAGTGTCACAGGCTCCCATTCAGCAGGCACTACCGGGCTCTGCGGATGGGAAACACCAGATGGGCCTGGAAACTGAAAAGAGGCGGGGACCTTGCCCAAGCACCAGTCACCACTGCCCCAGCAGCTACAGCGCACCCGGATGGAGAGGCACAGACGGCTTCCTCTTCCGAGGCCTCCGGGAGCGCAGCCCTCAGGAGGGGTGGCCATGGCCCTATCCCCAGCACCCCAACCGGCTCCTGCTGCCTGGCTTCTCCCCTCCTCTCTCCATCACTGGCTCCACTCAGCTCTTATCTGCTCGGGGTTGGCAGGAGAAGCAGGCTGATGTGGTTTGGCCTGCAGAGACCAGGTCGGAGTCCAGAGGGCCTGGCGTGACTCCAAACAGACTCAGCAGCCCGTTAGGTCCCAACCGTCAAGGCTAACCCGGACTTGAGAGGCCCTGATGCCCCTGTGTGCCGCCCACCTACCGCTCTCCCTCTGTCCTCAGGGGACACAGCCCCAGGCCCAGGGGACCCCTGAAACTGCAGACACCCCCAAGCCCTCTAGGTATGGTTCTCCTGGAGATTCGCACCCATGACGGGGTTTAATTTACAAATTAGGCATAGTGAGAGGTTAACGACAATAACAACCAAATAGACTGACTTTAACAACATTGTAATAAAAGTTGTTTAAAACTTATAAATCATTTATTTCTGGAATTTTCCATCTGATATTTTGGGGCTGCAATTGACCACAGGTACAGAGACGGTGGCAGTGAATCTAGAGATGAGGGGGTGCTAATGTCCATAGCAGAACAGAAAAAAACCCTCTTGTTACCCCAAGCTTACGCTCCAAAGCAAACTTTACTTCTTTCTTTTAAAAACGAACTAAACATAATCCTAAAGAGTGATATAATACCCACATACCCCATTTGAAATGAACAGCACGTGCTTGTTGACATGTAGGTTTTATTGACTGTGGTGTTTCCATTCCATGAAGCTGCTGTGAACAGGCTCAGAGCACACCCTGCCCCTGCTGCAGGGTCCGGGCGGGTTTCAGGGACCCCCGTGAACAGGATGTGGTGGGTTCTCCGGCATCCGTGTCTTCCAGAAATGGCGGCACGCTGTGCCAGTGTTCTATAACTTGCTTTATCCGCTTAATTGTGCAGTCTCGAGATTTATCTCCACTGAAACCGAGACCTAATTCATTCACTGCAACCGCTCCAGACTCAGCAGTTGGAAGGCATCAGGCCCCAAGGGTTTCGGGGCTTCCAAAGCAGCACTGCGTCCTCCCAAGAATAGGTATCTCAACCACGTCGCTCACAGTGGGTGAACGGAACATGGTATAGAGCAGAAGCGGACTCCTGCAGCATCAGCAACTTCAGCCCAGCCCAGGACCATGCCCCTGACACCTCTCATCACAGAGGTGCTGCGATAAGCCAGGTGGAGGAGTCCCTTCTTTCTCTGTCTGGCAAACTCCTAGGCCATCTTCAAAGCCCAAGTCAAATGGTGTCTCCAGGGGTGGATTCACTGTGAAGCCAGTGAAATTTAACCTGCAGGTCTCTCCTTTGCACAGATTTCTACCAAGACCACGGGAAGGGTTTTAGCAATGTGTTCGTGTAGAAACGTATTTTTGGAAAATTGTAGGACTGAGGTATTTTTTCACTAAAAGGCATCCCAATCCTGTGACCATCGGGCCTCTCTAGACCTGCATCTGCCCCATGACCTCCCGAGGGCCCCAGAGTGCTTTGTTCTCCTGTCCGATGCTTACCATGCAGTATGATTTATCAGCTCACACTGACTTTGCTGAACTTTAGAGAACTTGTTTCTGCATCTGTCTCACCAAACATCCCTTAAATGTGCACTGATGGTGAAAATGAGCAAATGCAGACGGAACTTTGCACCTGTCTGCTAACTGGCCCACGCTGCTGGGACTCGGCCGCCTTTCTCTTCTGAGGCAGCCTCCCCGTGGCCTGGTCACCACACAGCCACAGCTGGGGAGGGAACAGAGGGACGCTGATGGCAGCAGGAGTGGAAGAGGACTCAGGGCTTGTCAGAGGGCTGTAGAGGAAAATCAAAAGAAATGGCAGAGTTCAAACAGGAAAGGAGATCAAAACGCAGACCCACGATCGGAGGAGAGACTGGGTTTTGGGTGAAATAAAACAAGGGAGAAAATACATATATATATATATGCAGGCATTTTCTCCCTTATTTTATATACATATATGTATATATATATGGAGATATAAAGAAAACAGGTTCCAGGTTCCTATGATGGATCATTTGGGGGCAGCAGTGAATCCCACGCCCTAGTGCTTGCTGTTTCCTGCAGGGAAGCCTCCTGTACCAGCTTGCTGCGAATCCGAGCCATTCTGAGCCTCTCCTCCGAGCGAGCTACATTTCACTTCTCCCTCAGCTCTGCGCTGAGACTGCAGATCAACATCACGGCCATGCGTGTCGTTTATTTTGACCCTCTGCGTCCTTGCCGGACTATGGGTGTGTAAACTGTTCTTTCCGCTTTCACCTGCTGACCTTAGCCTCCAGCGTTACCTTCCCGACAGGACATTTTAGTGCTTTACGCTTCAGCCTTTCATCCTCGGCCCAGGCTCAGCTGCGATCTAGAAAAACGTGACAGTGTTGTGCTGATGAGGGACAAGGAGGCGGGCGAAGCAAAGGCAGAGCCCAGACAGGCTGGATCGCAGTTCCCGTGGGAAAGAACGTCTCATTTGGGAACAGATGCCTCCGTTGTTTCCTGGTTTAGGCAGAAATTATTTGCTCTGTAAAAGTCACAGTGAAGCCAGTGTTGCCTCGCAGGCGATTCCCTATCCCCGTGCAGCTATTGCATGTCCAGGGCAGCTCAAATGGAATCTGAGATCATTTACAATTTAGACGGTGAATGCAGCAATCAAAATGTCACTGGGTAGAGGAATGAATGAATAATTTAGCTTACTAAAAGTTAACATTTAGAAAAGACCTGACTTGCAAATTCCAGGAGGTGGTGACTGCCTGGAATCAAACGGCCTCCACTCTTCAATTAAAAAATCAAACAAAATGACCATGGAGTCTATATGCTGACCTCCTGGATAGGCTGATTTCTTTTTTTTAGATAGAGTCTCACTATGTAGCCCAGGCTGGCCTTGATCTCCCAGAAATCCTCCTGCCTCACCCTCCTGCGTGTTGGAATTACAGATGTGTGTCACCATGCCCCACTCCATAGCCAGACTTTTTGACAGGCCTGAGGGGGTGGCAGCCGGAGAGTGGCCAGCTCCCAGGGCAGGGCACACAGGCCACATTATGTGATTTCAGTTCACCCACTGCTCATTGTGCTCCTATCAAGCTGGGCATGAGCTCGGGGCTGGAAATGCTAAACTCATCAAGCCATTGTCACCCTCGAGGGGCCCTAGGCTGTGGGGTTGATGAGAGACACGGAGACTGAGTCACGGGAGTGTGTGGCAGAGCTGCAACCAGGACCATGGGAGCTGGGAGGCCACTGCCCGGGCTTGCATTGTGTGGGATTTTTCAGGAACCGGCTTGCGTCCTGCAGAGATCGGAAGCTCTGTGGTAGCTGATGACTGCCAGGGAGCTCCAGCAGCAGGCAGAAAACTTGGGGTGCAGGGCCAGGGCCCCACAAGGACAGCTTTGCCCCTCACACACACACACACTGTGGCATAGCCTGGGGCCGCTCTGCCCAGGATGTGCTGGCCTCCCCTGTGCCCCTGGGAACTGTGCTCCACTGGACATCGGCACAGCGTGACCTCCAGGTGTCGCCGCCTCCCACTGCCCCAGACCGACTCTGTCCCCTGTACACACCCACGAGGTCCACGTTGCTCCGCCAGCAAACAGCAGAGTCCACGCTTCATCTCTCCACGTGCAGAGCTGCTGACCAGAGTGTTCAGCTGATGTTTGTTAGGACAAATGAGACAGAGTCCTGCCTCCCTTAGCAGGAGAGTGAGGTTTCCGTGTGAACAAGAAAAACACCTGACACTAAGAAAACCCTCGTTTAGCCTGTGCCCTGCTGAGAGGTGAGGCCAGGAAACAAAGGTATGAACAAATTCCAAGGACAGATGCTGCTCCAGGGTACCTGGAACCCACAGACGTTTCATCTCTGGTGGATGTGCTTGTCCAAAAATGCAAGTAGGAAAAAAGCAGCTAAAATTTCAACGAAGTCTTTTTTTAAGAAAATTTTTATTAGTACATGTTTGTGGTACATGATAATTAATTCCTCATGAGGAGTTGGTACATACATGTAACACATCTCAAGTTTTTTATATCCTCTTCCTATTTCCTATTATCTATCTTTTGTTTTGCTCTTTAATGTATTTATGCTTCGGGTTTTTCATATAAGAGAAACCATGTGATATTTAAGCTTGTATGTCTGATTTATCTCACTTAACACTATGGTCTCAAGGTGCATTCATTTTCCTACAAATGACTCAAGTTTATCCTTCTTTATGGCAGAGTAGTGCTCCATTGTGTCTATGACGTTTTCTTTATCTGTTCATCTGTGCATGGTCATATAGTCCACTTCTAAGATTTAGCTATCATGAGTTGTGCTTCTATAAACACAGGTGTCCATGGATCACTGTGATATGATGTCTTTAACTCTTTCAGGAAGATATCTAGAAAGGAAATAGCTGAGTCAAATGGAATTTCTAGCTGTAGTTTCTGAGGAGTCTCCATACTGATTTCCACAGTGGTTGCACTAGTTTACATTCCCACCAACAATGTAGAAGGGCTCCCTTGTATCCTGCAGCCTAGCCAGCACTTGTTATTGGTTGATTTCTTGATGACGGCCATTCTTTCAGGGGTAAGGTAGAATCTTAGTGTTGTTTTAATTTCCATTTCTCTAATGGCCAGAGGTGCTGAGTGTTTTTTCATGTACATTTGAACTTCTTCTGAGAGGTGTCTATTCATTTCACTTGCCCAATTTTTGATTGGGTCTTTTATTTTGGGAATCCTAATATTTTAATAAATTCCTAAATGTGGCCAAAGCACAATAATTCGGAGTAACTGAAAACCCAGGACCCAAGGACGGGGCGGCTGTACTCACACGCTAGCTCTTTTTGAAGGGCCTCCAAGGGGTGCTCAGGAGAAGCCTGGAGCAGGCACCAGGCAGGACAGGATAGGGACAGCAGAGAAGCTCATGTCCCACAGCCCAGAGCACATTGGCTAGCAGCACAGAGGACAAGAGGCCAAACATGGAGGCCCTGGCAGAGGTGGAAAAGGAACAATCAGAAGGCCCCAGGACAGCACAGGCCTCAAAAGGGGCACTGGTGACAGGAGCTGAGCCAGAGGGGATGAAGTCTATGTGCCCAAGGGACAGAGCAACAACCCCAAACCCAGCTGACTAAATGGTCTCCGGCATAGGGAAGTGGAGAATCCACTTCCGGGTCATATCAGGGTCATCTCCAGGCTCCTCTGCTTCCTATCCTGGTGACTCTAGCTGCCTGTGCCTCTTGAATCTTCCCCTGGATTCCTCAGCCCCAGGAAGCTGCCAAGTTCCATGTGGGTCTCCCTCCCCTGGGCTGCAGCGGGAGTCCCTCTCTCATGTAGGCACCGTGGCTTCTCCTCTCATAGGCGGGACTTCCCAAACCTACCATTGTTTCACAGAGTTTCTCCAGGTGTCCGTGCTTTCAGCTGAGTGATAAATTTGGTCCCTGTCACGTGCTCTCAGCCAGAAGCAAAAGCTCCTTTGATTTCCATTGGAGTTGCCAAAGCAAGGCAAGAAAGAAAAGGAAATCTTTTAACAGTGTAGAAGTCTCACATAGAAATGAACCTCAACACCTACCTCACTTTGTACAGAAAATGTTACTTGAGATGGGGCACAAACTGAAACATAATGTAAATGCAAATGTAATAAAGCTTTTAAGGAAAACATGTCTTTATGACTCTACCATAGGAAAATGTTTTTTAAACAAGAAATATAAAATATCCATAAGATAAAGCATTTAATAGATTTTCTCAAAAACTTTTGTTCAACAGGTGTCTGTTAAAAAATAGGCAAGCCACAGACTTAGATAAAGCATTTACAGAACTAAAGACTAATATCTAGGATTAATTAAAAGAAAAAAGAACAACTCCTGGAACTGAATAGTAAAAAGATAGCCCAATTTTAAAAGGGCCAAAGGATATGATCAGATACTTTATAAGGAAGATATGCAAATAGACACTTGAAAACTTGCTCAATACCATCAGTCATCAGAGATGCAAATAATTAAAACAAAAAGACATAACTACTACACACTCACTAGAATGGTTAAAATTAGAAACACCAGGGCCAGGGATTTAACTCAGTGGCACCACACCTGCATGGTAAGTGCAAGGTCCTGAGTTCAATTCCCAGTACCAGGAAAAAAACAAATAAAAAATAAAATTAAAAACACCAACACTACCAAGTGCTGGTGAAGACATGGAATAGCTGGATCTCATATATTGTTGGTGTCACTCGATTTCTTGTAAGACTAAACACACATTTGTCCTGTGGCTCAGCAATTCCATCCTAGGCATTTAGCCAAGAGAAATGAGACATATGCCAACATAAAGAATGCTCATGTTTACAGTATCCCAGACTAGAAATTCCTAGATGTTTGTCAGTAGGGAAGTAGATATACAAACTGTAATATATTCATACAATGTAATGTTTCTTGGTAATAAAAAGGAAGAGATTACTGATAAAATGTGAATGAATCTCAAAAACATGCTAAGTGAAAGCCAAACAAAAAAGAATATAATCTACTATAATACAGTAATACAATATAATTGCATTTATTTGAAATTCTAGAGTAAGCTAAATGAATACATGAAAAAGAGAAATGTCCAACAAAAAACAATGAAAGAAAATTACAATAGAAAGAAAAATCAGATCAGTGGTACACCTGGGAAAGGAGGAACACTGGGAATTACATGTGAAAGGGCCTAAGGGGAATTCTTGGGATTAAAGTAAGAGTCTATGCCTTGGTAGAGGTTTTGATCCTGCAGATTTGGGCAGCTATCAAAACTGAACCATTCAGGGGCCAGGGATTTAGCTCAGTGGTTTCGCCACCTGCTGTGCAAGCGCAAGGACCCAAATTCAATCCCTGGTACCAAAAAAAAAAAAAAAAAAAACACTGAACCATTCACAATCTTTAAAATCTGAGTATTTCCTTGATTGTAAAATTTACTTCAAAGGAAAAATTAAAGGCATCAGAAATTTTAAATGTATTGATGAATGGGTGGAGAGATGAATAAATAGATAAATATGTGGTAAAGATACTAAAATATTGACAGTAAAGTCTAGCTGCTTGGCATGTGAATATTCATCATGAAATTTCTTCAACTTTCCTTTATGCCTGAACATTTCATAGTATAAATAGATAGGAAATTTTTCTTGAACAAGTAAGACAAGATGCTCAACTCAGGTAGACCAGAGGACCTGGGCAGAAATGGAAACATGTGGATTAAGGACAGGGCCAGTTACACAGTGCTTATCGGGAGAAGCAGAAGTTATGGGCCTACATCTTCACTCAGATCTCAGCACATTCGGAATGGCACATCCTACGGACAGGGATGATAGCAGTAATCGCCATTGTTATTAGATACTCACTGCACTAGCTCTTGAACAGGGTGCTTCTCAAAATCCCATCTGCTGAAGCCCTCCAGCAAACCCATTCTACAGACGAGTTAGAGAACTGACATCACTCAACCTAGGTCCCACCCCGCCACTAGTGGGGTGGGCAGCCCGGCCCGGCCTGCCAGAGCACAAGAGACTGACCCAGCTTGCTCTTCCAGCTTTTCCTGTGCTCCAGGTAAGACAGGAGCCTCCTTGCTCAGGCCAACATCAAGCCTAGAGCAGGGCTAGTGCGATGAGTCAACAAGGCCCTGGTGCACTTTAAACCACTTCTGATTGGGATGGAGTCCAGAGTTCAGGAAAGAACTGTAAGAACAGAGGCTCCCCGGGGTAAGCGCCATCTGGCAGGGACTGAGCTCACTCCTCCGTTTGCTGCAACCCCACAGGTACAGCCAGGAAAGCACAGCCACTGCATAGATGTGTGATGACTGATACACCGCGAAATGGAAACCGGCATTATAAATTTACAAGCAGGAGGCTGAGTGCATGACTAGGAATTCTACATCAACCTTATTCCTCTCAAACTGTCTTTTTGAGATTCTTGGAAGACTTTTATTCTTATTATCATTATTATTACTAGTATTAGTTTGCTGGGGATGGAAGTATTCTTTGCACATTCTTATGGGTGCCAGGAAATCTGTAAAGTTCTGAAACAGTCTCAGATCTTGACCTCTGGAATATCTTTAGAGGTTGGTCAGGATAGCTACCTACCAAATATCAGAAAGCAAAGGAGTCTAGTAATTACTTCCCCCCATTTCTGGAGAAACAGCAAAGATTCCATTGGAACGGTATGACTGAGGGCCACGGAAACCTCTCCTGGATGACTCAGAACCCGTGAGGAGAGAGATGCTGCTACCGGAGGCTGGGAGGGCTGGGTCTGGCCCAGGTTCCAGGCGTCTGGTGCCAGCAGGTGGCCTGAGCCAGCTCTGGGTCTGATTCTTCTTGTGTGCCTGGCGGACAGGGAAGGAGAGGTGAGCCACCCCCAAGGACAAACTCAGAATAAACTCGGTTCCTTTCTGTGTTCTTCAGTGTCTGGATCAGGCCGAGAGCCCACTTGCTCCTTGGGACAAGAGGAATAGGGCTCCGGAAGTGGGATTTAATGGAGGACCCTGGACCTTGGGGTTTCCCTTACAGCCAGGACCCCTCGAGGCTCTGGTGTTAATGCTGCTGTTCTGCCTCAGGGGTCTCTAGGTGGTTCCTACAACTCCTGTGATGCGCTGTCTCTACTCACATGGTGCAGATGCACAACTAAGACTGCGATTAGAGAATTCGCCAAGGTCCTGCAGCTTGGTACGGAGAGGAACAAGAAGAGAAGGCAGGAAAGATGCCCAGGCTGGGTTGTCCAGACACCAGCCTGGTCCTCCACAGCAGTGCTTGGGTTCCGTGTCCCTCAGTACCAGCCATGGAGCAAGGCGTCCTCCCAACACTGGACAGCAGCACCAGACAACTGGGCTCTGCCCTTCTGGTATTGCTTTGTCGGTGCATGGCTTCTTTCCTCCCTGAGATCTGCTGTCAGATTTGTGAGTGGGAAGAACATGACCCAGCTCCTGAGTGCTCCCCAACTCTGGGCGGAACTGGGGTTACCAATCCCCACATCCTCCCTAAGTGCTCAGCACATTGGAATGGTCCACTCTTCCTTCCTCGCTGCCATTCCCCCGCGACTCCATGGGAAGGGACTGCGAGATTCCCAGTGAGGCTGAGCCCTGGACCAGGTAGAGAGCGTTGGACTCTGAGTGCCACTGGCCCACGGTCCCCTCGTCTCTTGCTTCAGCATTGTGACAAGCTGGGATCATCGTGCTGGCCAGGTGGAGACCCAAAGCAGGAGAATTCATGGAGTTAAGGCAAAAGCAGCTTTAAAAAAACCTCTAGGTTTATCTTGACCAAGTCAGGCAAAGAATATGGAGAGCTAGCCTAAAGTGGGAGCCCGGAAAAGATAGAAAATACTGTCACCTTTTGGAAAGAACTCAATAATAGTTGGCAAGCCTTCAACTTCTAATGCTGGGGATGATAAATTATTCAGATGAAATAACTTCGGCTTCCTCTCACTGCAGCCAAGAGTATTGATCCCACCATCACTGACCACAGAGCCGGGCTTGAAAGGTGCCGCTCTGAAGTGCAGAGTGACAGCACTGCTGACTCGGGCGTTTACCCCTCTTTCCCGAGAGCTAGATTGCCCTCCTCAGCCCTCCAGAGTGGACCCTTGGCTACCTGCAGACCCATAGACGCCACGTCTTCCTCTCTGGGCTGAGGCTTGTTACAAAGGATTGCTTCATTAGTCCCTGCCCACACACAAGCTTTTTAAACTTCGATGTGCATAAGAATTCTCCTAGGGTCTAAAATGAAGATTCTGACCCATGAAGTCTGACCCGCTGGAGAGTCTGCCTTTCTGACTTGATCCTGGGTGATCCCAATGCCCTTGGTCCATCAATCCATCTTGGGCAGCGAAGAGAGGGTGATAGAGGCCAGGCCCCACCTTGCAGGCTTTGCTGCCCGAGTCTGAGAAGTGCATTATCCCCTCAACGTTCCTGCATAAAGCCCTCTGCTGCCGGCCAATGAACCCCATTATTCTTCATGGTTCTTATGACCAAACAGGGCTTCCAGGCCATGCTGCCACTCTGTCTTTTGTTCTGCTGTTTCTTCTACCTGTAGTGTTCTTGCTCAACTCTTTCGAAGTCAGGCTCGAGCACTGTCTCTTCTGGGAAGCCTTGTGAGTCCTTCCAGCTGCAGTCCTCTCCCTTCCCCAGCCTCTGAGGTCAGCACAGTGCCGCCATCTTGAAATCAGCGTTGGGACCCTGTCGCGCTTCCCTTGGGCAGGTTCTGGTTGGACTTGGGCTTGTGGCTTAGAGACAGCGTCACAATGCTTTGTCACAATGCTCCCAAGCCCCCACAGATAGCAGAATCCACAGACACTCAAGTCCTTTCTATCCACAGAGTCATTCTGTACATGTAATTGCTGTATAAATGTGTTTAGTGCAGATACAATTTCTTTTCCCAAGTATTTCCAGTCTGCAGTCTGTTGAATCCATGGATGCAGAACCCACAGATGTGGGGAACCAACTGCAGCAGGCACTGTAGAGTGTGCATGTGTGAATTTTATGGGGGCCTAGCTGAAATCAGTAAAATGCATAATTTTTTTTTAAATTTATTTTTTGCAGCCCTGGAGAGTGAACTCAGGGCCTTTTCATTGAACTGCATTCCCAGCCCTTTTATTCTTTGAAAGCAGGTCTTGCTAAGTCGCCCTGGCTGGGCTTGAACTTGCGACCCTCTTGCCCAGCCTCCCGGAGTGCTGGGATTCCAGGTGTGCACTGCCAAGCCCGGCTTAGAGTCTAAGTGTTCTGTTTACTGAGTTTTGCACCCAGGCAATCACTACCCAGCTGAGACAGAAAACATTTACATTATCCCAGAGCACTCTTTTCTTTCCCAGGAAATAACTGCTCAGGTTCCTACCACAGGGATGGGCTTTGTCTCCTCTTGAACTTCACATGAGTGGAATTACACGGACGGCCCTCTCTGCCCGGCTTCTCCCACTCAGTGTCCATGACACTGCATGCTAGAGATACTTCTCAAAGGATCTGATGATGGCTGGGTGGAAGCTCTGGGTGGCTGTGGTCATACTGCCTCAGGGACTCGGGGACCTGCCTGAGTCCAAGTGGTATCAGACAACAGGGTCTTTTGGCCCAGAGATGGCCGGATCGAGGCTGTACCACGTATTGCTTGCACGGGCAAAGCTCTATTGTCAGGGAGCGGCTTCAGCCAAACCGGGGCTTTGGCTGAAAGGAGACAGCAGATGGTTGGGAAGTGCCCCAGCTGTGACTCGGAGGACAGAGAGCAGCAGGTTTTCACGAGTTGCCGGTGTTGCCCAAAGTCTGGAAATTTCCACAGAGAGATGTCTCTGCCGGGGGCGGACCTGGACCAGCGGGTGGTCAGTGTCCCCTCACCCTAGAGGCTGCTGGATTTGTGTAGCTCACGCCTCATCTTGAGTGCAATATCCCGGCCTGGGGCCTGGACCCTCGGATATGGCAGACGGACCTCAGCTGCTTTTGTGGCTTCCGCGGAAGCACAAGGGTAGATGCAGAAAAGAGGGACAGAGAGAAGGAACACAGACCAGTTCCACAGGGCATCCACAAGCTGACCCTGCCTGACAGTCTCTGGCCAACACGTCTGTGTGCAGAGCTGAGCCCAGGGGTCAGGACAGCAAGGGGGCCAGACAGCCATGAAGACAGACGCCGAGCCTTTCACCCACTTCAGGCCCCTCAGATCCCTGCCAGCGAGTGAAGGAGAGTCCATGTGAGTCCTCGACAAAACCGACCTTCAGTCCCAGGGAGGTGACCTGGGCCTCTGTGAGCACAGCCCAGCCGTCAGAGGTGCCGTCTGCAGCCACGCCAGGGGGAAACCGGCTCAGGATTAGTGACTGCAGGTGGACCAACAGCAGGTCAGGCTCCAGGCTTGTTTGGAGTTTTCGTCTCAGGAAAACACTCTGCTTCTGTGGTGTTGCCACATTTCCTGCAGCTCTGCCCAAAGTCGCCATGCCGCAGAGGCCAACAGTTTGCTGTGCTGGGGGTGGCAGGGGACACGGCGATGGACACACGCCCAGTCTGGGCTGCAGTGCACATGGGCACGAGGAGAGCGCCCGGCTGGGCCCCATCACAGTGGCCACCATGGGCTAGTTCCTGTCCCTGCTCTTAAGCCTGCCGCTGTCCGGGTCACAGTCACCTCCCCAGCCTTGGTGGGACAGGGTGGCCACGGGCCGCAGGCTGGACACGCCCTAAATGGCTGCCACAGAAAGGGGAGCCGGCCGCAGCCTCCCGGTGCCGGTGCCGGTGCATGGTCAAGGTGGGGAGGCGCTTACACCCCTGCCCAGTCACCACCTTCACCTGGAAAGGGCAGGCGAGGCCGTGTTGCATGGGAGACGCCATCCTCTGAGCGCCCTGGGGACACGTGTCACCGAGGGCGAGCCACAGACCTTGGACTTGCCTATGGCTCCTGCGGTTTCAGCCCTGTCGCCTGCCTCTGTCTGGCGCCTGGAGGGTGAGGTGTCGTCTGACCTCAGGTGCCCGTCAGAGTGCTCAGTGCCAGCCACAAAGCCCCGCGGCGCCTCACAGCAAGTATGGGGGGCAGGGAAGGGGACCCCGCCGGGTGTCGCTGGCCCTGCAGTCCCCACCTGAGCCTGGAGGTGTGGTTTGTGGTCTGCAGCGCACCGACAAGGCCCGAGGCATGGTCCTTGTGCCGAACAAAGAACCAGAGCCCGACAGAAAGGTCTTTCCTCACAGTTCCAGAGAAGTCCCAGTCAAGGTGGCAGAAAGCTGCCTCTCTGCTTATCTTTACCTTGTCACCTTCTCCCTGGGTCCCCGCGTCGGCTTCCTCAGCCAGTCTGTGGCCTAAACTCCTCTCCCCATAAAGACACCATCAGACTGAATCAGAGCTTACACGAACAACTTCCGTTTTAACTCCGTTACCTCCTGACAGACAACTGCAGTCATGTTCTGAAACGGAGGCGGGGCGAGACCCCATTTGAATTTTTGGTGGAACAAAATTTGGCCAATGACACCTATCCCAAAATATTTCCCATTCCTGGGTAGCTCCATGTTTTAAATTCCTGCCAAGATTCCCTGAGCTACAGTTTTGTTAAAGGGCACTCATTTCAACACAAGGGAAGACGTAAGGAGCCATCCTCTCCTGTTAACATCGCAGCCACTTGGCCTTGTGATTCGCCAGCTGGTGCCACACCTGTACCACGGTTCCAGCACAGGTTACTTGAGGAGAACAGGATAATTAAGGAATAAACTACAGTTTAGGGTTCTGCCCAAGAGCCAGGGTGAAATGTAGCACTGGAGTGAATCTCGCTTCGGAAATAAGAGGGAGAAACAATGCTGAAAGCACAAAGGTGAGATTTACCTACTTCAGAATCTTGCTGGACACTTGAGTGAGACAGAATTAAAAACAGGAACTCTGGAATGACGCAAAGCAGGATTCACAGGTAGCTATGATTTGGGTACAGCCTGGGTTGTTGCCCAGAGCTCCATGTGCAGGATGCTGGGTGCCTGCTGTGATGTTGTTGAGCTGCAGGGAACGGTAAGAGTTGGGGCTGGGGAGGTGCCTCGCGGGGTGCTGGCCTTGGGAGGAATTAATGTAGTTCTTGAGGGACCCATCAGTTGTCATAAGCAAGCTGGCATCTCCTGGAATCCCTCTTCCTCTTTCACCTGACCCCACCACGATGCCATTGGCCATTTTGGGTTGTGGCCAGAGGCCCTCACCAAAATGAGCTCTGTGTTCTTGTTCCTCCAAAACTGTGAATTGAATAAACAGATTTTCTGTCTAATTACTAGCCTCTGGTATTTTGTAATAGCAACACAGAACAGACTACTAAACCAGTCAGCAGCTGTGTGCCTCTGGGCAAGTGCTTGAGCTACCTGGATCTTTGTTTCTGTCCAGCACAGATGGGAGGTTTCCGTGCCTGCCTCCACGTATGGAGCAAGTGAGCTGTCCTCCCTTGTGCAGGCAAAGCGTCAGCACCATGATGGTGCATGGTATTCAAGAAACAGTACCTCATACACTGCTCAAAAACTCCATCAGAAAGTCTGTGGGTCTGAAGATGGGAAAGGCTGGCAGAGGTCCTGACTGTCTGGATCCCCAGTGAATGAAAGTCTCCTCTTCGTTCACTGGTGTCCTGGCTTCCCTGCCAGCTCTGGAAGTGGACACTAGGCGTGGTGGAAGGCCTGGTCTCTTAGCACCAGTAGAAATAATATGATTGCTCAGTGGGAGAAATGTTGGTACAGCTCATTTCTGTCTGGTTCCTGCTATAAACCCATGGCTTTGTTCCTGCCAACCTCAAGACCCTCAGGATGGCAAGTGGAAGGGTGATCAACTTATAAAGAGAAAAGGTTTCTTTCAGCCCACAGTTTGGGAGCTTCCAGTCCATGGTTGCGGACTCCATTGCTTTTGGGTCTGTGGAGGACATGACAGGCTGCCTGCCCCATAGCCAGGGAGCAAAGGAGGGCGACGAGGGCCCTGGGTCCCAAACTCCCACCCAAGGGCCAACCCCAGGACCTCAGGACCTCGAATGAAGCTACACTTCCTTAAAGTGCACAGCACCTCCCAAGGTGTCACACTGAGGACCAAGCTGAGGGCACGCAGACTTCCTAGGAGGGCTCAGTGTCCCAGAGACAGTGGGAAGCCCACTGCCAGAGATCCGACCTCTCTAATATCGTCCTCTTGGTAAAAATGTGCTCAGCCAGCCTCTGTCCACCAGCTCCTCTGCCTTTTCTCCTCCGCTGGGCTGGAATGGGGGTGGCTGAAGATAACAATCATTGGTCATTGGCGTGGCCTTGGATATTAGAACCCTGGCTTTTCCTGCTCTTTGCTTCCTGGCTGACATGAAGTGAACAGTGTTCCTCCAGCTGTCACTTCTTCCATGGTGGGCGGGGCTGCTGCAGACCCAAGGCAACTGGGGCAACTGACCATGGACTGGAACCATGAACCAAGACACCCCTCTTCTTTATAGGTTGATTGTCTCGGGTATTATGTGACAGCGATGGAGCTCTGACACAGGTACCTTGGCTGTTTTTGCCACACCCTTCACCTTTGCTGTACTGTGTAAAATACTCGTGGTGTGACATCTGTCATGGAAACAGCCCCTCCCCCACTCCCAGGAGGGGGAGATCCAGGCTGTGCCCATGAGGGCAGGAATATGGGGGCCCGTGCTTGAACTCTGCCTCCCACAGATGGTAAGTGGGACCAGAGAACTCTAACGGGGGTGCAGGGTGCTACCCAGAGGCCGGCAGATGAGTAGCATCAAGGAGATTCATCTATAGCCAAGCCCCAGCCTGGAACAGGACAGCCTGTGGGACACGGATCAGCGAGGCCACTGTCAGCCCATGCTCTGGCCACTTTGGCCAGCCAGCTGGAGCCCTTGCAAGAGCCAAGGTATGTGGACAGGGCAAGGACAGGGTGTGGGTGAAGGAGGTGACTACAGGGTGACCAAGGGAGGGCTGACGCTGCTGAGTCCCCAAGGCTCAGTGTCCCCTGCTGCGCATAGGAACAAAATCCCCAGGCCAGGAGCCGCTGGCCGCTGGCAGTGACTTCACTCCTCCTCCAGGCCCAACTGAAGTCACCCAGACTGAATTCCCAAGGGTCAGAATGTCTGTGTTCCAAAGACAGTTGGAGCCAGACCCCAGAGAGGACCACAGAGCAGACAGGCAGCAGTGCTGCACAGCACTAAGCTCAGGGCCTCCGACCTTGTGCGTGACTGTCTGAGGGTCACATCACCCGGCAGCTGAGAACACCACGTGCTGATCAAGTCAGGAAACCAGACCAGTCACAATGGCATTCACCACAACCATCTGGGCATCCGGCCGCTCAGGGGTCAGCAGGTGGGGGGAGGACTGACAGCTGGACAAGAAGGGCAACAGGAGGTGGCAGGTTACAGGCACCCAGGAGGGTAGAATGCAGAAGCTTTGGGCTGTGCTACAACTCGGGTGTTCATGAGCTGGAAACAACCCCCAAGCCATGTGTTAGTGGTATTTGGAGGTGGGGCCTTGGGTAGGCAATAGGGTTAGATGGTGTCACGTGGATGGGGCCCATGATGGCAGTCAGTGGCACTATAAGAAGAGGAAGAGGCTGAGCTGGCATGCTGGTCTGTCTCGCCCTGTGATGTCCTCCGCCCCGTCATGACCCAGCAAGGAGGCCCTCCTCAGATGCTGTGCTCTTGGAGTTCCCAGCCTCCAGAGCCGTGGACTACTAAATAATCATATATCATGAGTAAACTCTCTTGAGTATCTTGTTATAGCAATGGGACACAGAATAAGACCATAGCATACAAAACTGAAGGAAGGAGGCAGGCACACAGAGTGGGTGTGGCCAGAGCACACTTCCCCAGGGGCTCATGCTGTGCTTGGAGCCCAGGATTGGAGGGAGCAGGCCGGGCCACAGGAGCCCAGTCCCTGGGCCAAAGCCTCTGCAACAGGTCTTAATTCTAAGTTCCCTAAACTGGGGCCGAGCCTGCTGCTGAGATGCTGATGGCTCAGTGAAACATTTTAAAACTCATCCTACTGGGGGTCTGTGTCCCCTGCCATTGACTATGGCCTCTGCAACTGCTTGGCCAATAGTCGCAGCAGATGCAATGGGAGTGTCCTGACCTAGACCCAAGGAAATGAGTGGCTTCCACTTCCTGTCTCGGGGGAGCGCCTTCCTCTTCTTGGATCCCAGGCGCCATGCTGTGAGGAGTCCAACAGCTCATGGAGAGGCTGTGGAGAGAAAACCCAAGTTCCAGGAGCCAACAGCCCTTGCTGAGCTCAGGACCCACATCCAGTGCCAATGTGGTGTCTGAGAAGTGGCCGTCCAGCCCTGGGGTGCTCTAAACAGGGCTGCTATGAACATTCATATGCAAATTTTGTATGGACATATGCTTTCTTTACTCTTGGGTCCACACCCAAGACTTGCTGGTCCCATGGCAACTGTGTGCCCACCAGAGGAAATGCCAGCTGGCCCCACAGCAGCTGCATGAACAGTTTGAGATTGGCAAAGTATTTGAAGGACCGCAGACTCCTTCAAGGGTGACATTTTAGGAGGAGAAATTCCCTACACCTCCACCACACTTTCCTCATCTGTCTTTGTGATTACAGCTGTCCTAGTATGTGCACAGTGGTGCCTCATTCTGGTTTGGACGGACACTAGGCATCTTTTCATATGCTTATTGGCCACCTGTATATTTTCTGTGGACAGTGTCTACCCAGATCCTTTGCCCGTTTTAAATTGGGCCATATATATATAATTTTTTTAGTTGTAATGGCTCTTTATATTCTAAGTATCAATCCTTTATTAGATGTATGATTTGCAAATATTTTCTCCCTTTCTGTGTTTTGCGTTTAAAAAAGTTTTTTTTGAACTGCAAGGTTTAAACTTTGAAGTCCAATCTGTCTATGGTTTCTTTGTTTGGTTCTGCTTTAGGTGTCATAGCTAAGAAACTATTGCCCAATCCAAGGTCATGAATATTTACATTTAGTTTGTTTTCTGAGAGTGTTATAGTTTTCATCGTACACAATTAGATTTGACCCATTTTGGTAGTTTTTACATATGGTGTGATGTAGAACATCCATTTTCATTATTTTACATGTGGATATCCAGTTGTCCCAGAACATTTTGTTGAAAAGGCTGTTCTCTTCCCCATCGAATGGTCCAGGCAATTTTCTGAAAATCAATTGACTGCAAATGTGAAAGTTTATTTCTGGAGTCTCAATTTCTACCCCATATGTCAATCCTTATGCCATTGCCTTGCTTATTATAGTTTATTTAAGCTCTGAGTTCTCCAACTTTGTCCTTCTCTTTCAAGATTTTGGCGGGGGTGGGGGTGGGGGGGTGGTTGCATTTCCGTAAGAATTTTAATGTCTGTGGAGAGCCCAGCCGGGATTTTGATGGAGATAAGAGTCACTCTGGAAATCACCTTGAGTGCCCTTGTTTTCTGACTGTGGAACGTGAGATGTCTATTTCCGTCTTTAGTTTCTTTCAACAATATATTGTGATTTTCAGAGCATAAGTTTTACACTTCTGCTAGATTTAAATTTACACTCAAGTATTTTATTTATTCACTTACTCACAATGCGATAGTAGCGGACGCTTCTGCTCTTTATGCTGCACCGGGAAGCCCTTCCCGCATGAGTCCTGCCACATCAGGGATTCCAATTACCTGAGAGTTCCACGCTTCTCTGGTTAAGTCCAATTAAGATTCCACAATTAACCAAGTGGAAATAAATCTCCTCATAAAGGTCTTCCGTTGCTCTGATCCGACAAAGTCGAACAAATTAAATTTATATTTTAGGAACTTATTTTTTAATTTTACAAAATGCTTTTTTTTTTTAACTTCTGTTCTCAGCACAAGTGTAATTAACAGGAAGAAGAAATGTGGTTTGCTGTGCTTTCCTCAGACCTGTCCTAAATAAGCCCTCGTGAAGGGAAAGTAAGGCAGAAATCCTCTCCCAGTAGCTCTGCTGGGAGGAAGGCTCCCCCCGGGCTCTTTCCGAAAGCCCTTCCAGCAACTTTTGTGAATTTCAAGCTTTTCCTTTCTTGGGGATAATATGGAAAAAGGCATGAGATGGAGTTCAGAAATAGAAGAGAGAGATGATATAAAAGAAGCACAGTAAGAAGTTTTTGCCAAGAAGCCTGGGGACGAAGACCAAGCGGAAGTAAAGGCCTACTGCGCAGGCGCAATGAGCCGGGCATGCAGGGTGTGGCCTCTGACGCTTGGCTTCGTCATCGCTGTGAGAAAGGAATCAAGGTGGGCTTCGTTTTATAATGGAAAAAAGTAAGAATACAGAACGATAAAGAATCCGTAAGTGTCACAATGAACAAACATGACAAGGCACTGCAGATTCAATCCTCAGCTCTTAGTCATCTGCAAGCCTGCGGACACTGGAACCCGTTCCTGATTACATAGCCGCAATCTCAGGCGCTGTCTCAGGTGCTGTTTCAACCGTAAACCTGTCGTTTTGTGCGTGCTTATTCAATCACGGAAACACACGTGTTGTCACCCCTCGAAAGCTATGAGGGATAGATCGGTCCCGTAATCCCCAAAGACACCTGGGTCCCAGTCCCTTATGTACGGTGGTGTGGTGTTCGCCTTGAACCTGCACTGTCCCCCCTATGCTTTAATTATCTAGATGACGTAACACCTGATGATAAAGAAATAATGCACAGCAGGGCAGGCCTTTGTCTGTTGCCAAGCCCTGCCTCCCCCCATGTTTTTGCCATACGGTGTTCTGTTCAAGCAATGTAATGTAACTGTGCAGCAAACCAATGTAACTGTTTGTGCTACATGATGTTTGTCCGTAAGGTTTCGAGGATGTTCTGTTAACTCCGCCCAACCACCTCAATGAGCATGCTCGCCCAGCAGGTGGGCCCACCCCCTGCCCCGAAGATCTCTATATAAGGCTACTTGCATTGTTGTTTGGGGCTCAGACTTTGAAGTACAAACTCTTCTGAGTCTGCCAGCACAATAATCTCTCTGAGTGCCGCTCAGCTTCCTCACCAGCAGAAACCTTCAGTGGTTTCGCTGCCTGCTGCACAAGCGCAAGGACCCGAGTTCGATCCCTGGTACCAAAAATTAAAATAAAATAAAAATAAATAAAAATTAACAATGATTCCTTAACATTATACCCTATTCAGCCACATTCAAATTTCCCCACTATTTCATGATTTTTTTCTTGATAGCTTGTTTTCGTCAGGATCTGTAGAAAGTCTATGTGTCACAAGAGAAATAACGGCTTCTCTGGGAGTCTTTCAGTCTGAGTTTTCATGAAGAACCCAGCGCAGGGGAAATGCATGCCAATGGTCTGCACAAAACAAAATGAATTCATCATTGTCCCCTGGAAGCTGTCACATATGGATGTTCTTAAATGTTTTTATGACCAAGGGAAAATAACAATGAGTATAAATTTCACAGGTTGTAGAGCCAGCACTGAAAAAATATAACTTCATTTTACTGATTTCTGTTAAACTGAGACCCCATTCTGTCTGTTGTTGCAAATGCAATCAAATCTCTTTCAGATGAATTTAATCGAATTCAGTGAGTTTTCAACTTTAGTCACATTCAGCCCCTTTCTGTTGGAGCTGAGTCTCAAATGGACCCACTTAATGTAGCTTGTGTTGGAAGAAGGAGCCGGTCTGATCCCTCCTACTTCACTTCCCCTCTACGTTAGTTTTCTACTGCTGCTGGGGAAATCGCTACCAACTTAGCAGCCTAAAGTGACGCTCACTTCTCAGCACCCGGTCCTTCCACTAGGACCCAGCAGGGTGTGGCCAGCTTCCAGCACTGGGGCTGAAATCAAATTGTTATCCAGGCAGAGCTGTCCCCTTTGAGCTCCCTCTTCTTGTTGGCGGAGTTTACGTCCTCTTCATTGTGGGACTGAGGCCCTGGTCTCCTTACTCTCTATTCTCCTTGCCTTCAGGTCTCAGCATTACAGGCCAACTGCGTCATTGTCAAGCACGGCCCCCACCAGCAGGGTGCATCCAGTCCTCCATGTGCTTGGAATTTCCGGCTTCCCTATGGTTATCCTCTGCTTTGAAATGGCTCAGGTGATTCCATTTCTCCTCTTCTCCCCCAGGCATCTCCCTAAATTCACATCAGCTGACTTGGAAACTTGATTACATCTGAAAAATGTAATCATTTATATTTTGGAGGGGTGCTGGGGTGAATAATGGGCAGGGGATGCGTATAGGCCAGGGACCCAGAATCAGGTCAGGAGGGAGGGCCTCCGCTGAGCCTGCCCTAGCTCCTCGTGTGTGTGTGTGTGTGTGTGTGTGTGTGTGTGTGTGTGTGTGTGTGTGTGTGTGTGTGAGAGAGAGAGAGAGAGAGAGAGAGAGAGAGACCAGGGATTAAGCCAGGGCCTTGGCACTGAGCTATGTCCCTAGCCCTTTGTAATTTTTTAAATTTTGAGGTAAGATCTCAGTCAGTAAGTTGCTGAGAATGTAGTTCAGTGGAAGAGTGCTTGCTTGGCATACACTAGGTCCTGGGTTCAATTCCTACAAATAATAATAATAATAATAATAAATTTTAAAAGCAAAAATAAATCTCAATAGGAGAAATACATTCTGCTGTTCTATTGTATAGTGGGGTGACTTCAGATAACAATGATATACTGGATATTGCTTTTAAAAGCTAGAAGGAAGAGGGGCCGGGGATTTAGCTCAGTGGTTCTGGCGCCGGCCTCACAAGCTCAAGGTCCTGAGTTCGATCCCCAATACCAAAAAAAAAAAAAAAAGCTAGAAGAAAGGATTTTGAATGTTTTCTGATAACTGTTTGATGATTCAGAGATGCTTGCCCTGATTTGAACATTACACAGTGTATATGTGATCAAAGCCTCACATGGGAGCTCATAAAAATGTACAATTTTGCATCAATTAAAACATTTCATTTAAAATTCTAATAGATGTACAAATTAAATAAAATGGAAAGACAGGATGGGGAAGGCATGTTGACACTGTTAGTGAAGAAATAGGGCTGCCAAGAAACCCTACAGCTCACGGGCTACTCAGAGCCCTGAGCAGCACTGAAATGATCACTTTGCTCACACCCCAGCTTTCAAAGCTGCATTTTACCCAAGAGAACCAGGCAGGTGGGGCCTGCTCTGCATCAGCCTCTGCGCACACTAAAGGGCAAATCCAGGGTAAAGATGACGGTTCCTCCAGGCTCCAGATTCTGCTGGAGACGTGGACCCAGCCCAGTCAGGAGCCCAGGAGGCACTGCTGGCTGGCCTGGTCAGGTCCAGTGGACAGGAACAGGTCCCCAGGGTGCCCGACTCATTCAGTACCACTTATGGCTTGTGTCTAGATAGCCCTCCAAAGCCTCATTCGGTCATAGGTGGGGCTTTTCAGAGGTGACTGAATGTAGGGTGTGTGGCGCTGAGATAAAATGTGTGATGCTGGGATTGAGGGAATGTGATTACTAAATTAGTTCACCGATGGCCTTGGCATAGTTCAGGGTGTGGACAGTGGGAAGGCCCAAGCTGGGTGTGGGTGGTACCACCCAAAGGCCAGGTAGCATGGAAGGGATAAAAGGGAGAGCCAGGCTGCTGCTGCTTCCTCACTACTTCACTGCTTTGCTGCCTTCTGCCTGCCATGGACTGTTTCTCCTCTGCCTTGCTGCCCTGACTTGGGGCCAGGCAATTACGGACTGAAACCTCTCCAAGCTGTGAACACAATAAACCTTTGCTCCTTTAACTTTGAGTGTCGGGTATTTTGTCTCGGCAATAAGAAAAGTAACTAAGACAGCACCTAAGGCCCCTGCTGGCTGTTGGGGCCAGGCTGCTACTGGCTGGGCTTTCTCCAAGATGGTGGAAATTTTCCATTTAATTGAAGTAACTTTGTGTGACTGATGTAGAATAATGACTGTGCTTTTAAGAAAATAGTTTATTCTGGAACCAAGAGAGATTATGTAGAGGTGCAGATTTCCAGTGATGAATGTCATTATACTGTATACCTAAAATGTACCAATAAAACTAAAAAGAAAGAAAATAGTTTATTCTGAGCCAAACTTGAGTGGCCATGTCCCAGAACAGGGATCCCAGCTAGCCTGCATGACCTGCTCCTCTGTGGAGGAGCCACACAAGCTTTTGTGGTCACAGGATGAAGAAAGCCATGCTTCAGCCCTTTTCCCAGTTCCATTGGCGGGAGCATCAGGGGGGAGGTGGCAGTGAGGTGGGAAATCGGTGAAGCTGTCTGTGGTGTCTTCAATATAGATGTGGCTTCTTCAGAGAATGTATGTTCACAATCTAACAGACAAATGTGGGCCCACAGTTGGTGAGTTCCTTTCAATTCCGCCCCCCTCCAAGAAAGGGTCTCGCTATGTAGTCCAGGTTGGCCTTAAACTCACTATTTAGCACAACCTGGCCTTGAACTGGCAGAAATCTTGTTTCCTCAGCCTCCTAAGTGCTGGGATCACAGGTGTGAGCCACCACATCTGCCTTTATCACTTTTTTTTAAGTTCGCTTCAATTCTGACATGTGAAGTACAGTTGCTCACTGACTAATGATGAGGTTACATCTCCATAAACCTATAGTAAATTGAAAATATCATAAATAAAAAAGGCATTTAATACACCTCAGCAACTGCACACTCTGGCTTAGCAACCCAGCCACTATGGAGGGGTCGTGGGGCTGCAGGGGTCCTCGCTGGCCCCTAGCACCTGGGAGAAGATCATGCTGTGTATCACTAGTGCAGAAAAAGATCAACACCTGAAATTTGGCAGGTGGTTCCTACTGAATTTGTATCATTTTCATACCATGACAAAGCAAAAACAAAAAATTGTCAGCTGAGTCGTGTGTAAGCAAATTCCTAGGAAGCAGCTCGTCTGCTAAGCAGCTCACAAATGAAACTGCTCCTTCAGTTTGTGGGTCTTACCTTTCATTGGTAATTGATTTTAAATCTTGTTCCAAAAGAATGTTTTGAAAATGTGTGGGAAATGTATTACTTGGATGAATTTGTAATAATAAATTATAAACTCCAGTAACTAAAGCTGTGTGTTATGAAGGCGGGAAACCCACTGAGACGTTTAACACAGGCCCAGAGACAAGCAGGAGCTAGGACAGGAGGCGATTGGTCCTTCAACCCACGGAAGAGAAACAGCTTATTCAAACGATGGTGTGGGGAGAACGACCTAGAAAAAGAAAGAAATGAATCTGTTCACAGTTTAAACTCTGGAAAGTTCTGGATGGATTGGAGACACATATTGGGAAAATGGAGTCTTTCCAGTCCTGGAGGGCACCCTGGGCTGTGTGTTCTTGTGATGTTAGAAAAGGGAAGAACGTCTATGTAGGATTCAAATCCCAGCACTACCTCCTCTGCAGTGAAGAATTTGGCTGGCCTTCGGTTCTGGGGGGGCACCCCACATCCTTGGAATGCCCTGGGGGACAGGGAGGTCTTCGTCATCCACCCTGGGTCCTGATGTTTTGTGGGACAGTGTGGCTGAGGAAGCTCCGTCCAGGGATCCGAGGACTCGGGCTGGGAGCCCAGGAATTGCCCAGGCCTCCGGGGAGGGAAAGGGAGCAGGACATCGAATTCAACAAGACCAACCAGGCAGCCGGTCGTGCCCACGAAAAGAAGCCGATAGCAACTCTGGACCCAGAGCTCCGGAGCCCAGCCCTAGCTGGCAACTCTGTGTTATCACACTGATGGGCCAGCGGGCAGATGCGCCCTGACTCTGACTCCACAGAGACCAGCCGCCAGGAGCGTGGAGTCCGGACCCCCACTGTCCTCAGCAAATGTGTCTCTTCTTTTGCTCGACTCTGACCTGGCTCCTCTTTGCTACAATAAAGTTGAAATTTTAAAATGGCATAGCTTTTCCTGAGATCTGTTCATTGTGTTAGCAAATTATGTAGCTTGTCGTGACCCCTGTACTGTGTCCAGCTGGGCAGAACAGAGGGCGGGCTGGGGACCCTCAAGCTGGGGCCTGCAGCTGGGGCCTCTGGGGGAGGCCTCTGCTGGGAAGAGCGGCCGAGTCTGGGTGAGTGGAGTCAGGAGCTGACGAGGTGCTTCAGAAGGACTTCTGTGGTAGCATTAAACTCCACACTTTCTACCCAGCCTCCTCAAACGCAGGGGCAAAAAATAAAATGAAGTACAATCTGGGAAAGATGTTTGCAACACCTATCACAGAAAATGACTCATTGTCTAATAAATAAAGAACATCTACAATAAGAAAAAGACAAAAAGTAGGAAAAGAATGTAACCCAGAAATAAAACAGAACTCTCCTTTAAGATTATGAAAACACCTATAATAGGAGAAATGCAAAGTGATACTTCCTGAAGCACGGTTTTTTGGTACAAATGAGAAGTGTGATGACACATTCTGTGGGAGCAGTGGGAATTCAGTGCCCTCACCCCGTCTGCAGGCACCAATCTGCGTCATCTCCGGCAAGGGCAGCTTCACGAGGAGGATCCAAATTCTCCTGCGTGCCCTTAAAGCCCCGGGATAGCACTGTCAGAAACTGGTGCTAAAGATATATGTGCCGGAGTGTAAAATTACTTCCATACAAAAGTACATCTTTGTCATAGTGATGTTTTGGGTTATAAATTAGAAATAATCTAGGAAGCTAAAAAATGGTGCCAGGTACCACAACAGTAACAGAACTTTGCTGTTTTCTGGGTATTTTTCTTTTCTTTCTTTCTTTTTTTTTTTTTGGTACCGGGGATCGAACTCAGGTCCTTGTGGTTGGGGGGCAGGCAGCAAAACCACTGAGCTAAATCCCTGGGCCATCTTTCTTTCTTTTTTTAAGTGGCGTGTGCTGGATATCTCTATAATTTTGTTCAGATGACTGCAGAACCTGGAAAAGCTGTTGTTGCTATTGATCCATAACATACTGCTATTATTGGTCTTTTTACATAAATATAAATATATATATACATATATGTGTATAATTTGAATTTTTGGAAACTTTAACTGTGCTGTCAACTTTGGAAAAAGTTATCCCAGTTTACTGTGTTGAGTTGGCATTGTACAGAAATTAACAGCCATATTGGTATAGAAATGTTAAACTTCATTTTTTTTTTCCATTTGTACAGGGGTCACGCACTGTATTAAATATGTGAGGTCTTATCTACAAGGGTTTGACCACAGAAACTAATAAAATATTCTCTAAATAATGAAAAAAAAATAGAAATAATCTAAATGTTCATCAACAGGAGAGTGCTCAAATAATTATGCTACATCAATTTGATAAACAGAACCCATACAAATAAAATGGAGTAAGAACTTCCGTGTAGTTCTCTAAAATATAAAGAAAGACCCAGCAATATGGACATTGCATGCTGCCAGTTTGTAAAAGGAGGGAGCATATTAGTTTGTTTCAGCTTCTGTAACAAATGCCACTCACTAGTTGGCTTTGAGAAATGTATTTTCTCATAATTCTGATGCCAGAAATCCAAGACTTAGATGTCGGCAGGGCTGGTTTCTCATGAGGCCTTGCTTCTTGGCTGGTTGGTGGCCGACTCACCCTGTCTTCACACAGTCCACGGCTGTCTGTGTCTGCGTCCTCACCTCTTCTTGTAAGGACCCCAGTCCCACGTGACCTCATTTTACCTTACGGTGGACCCTTAACTTACAAACTCAATTCGTTCTCGAGGGCTGGTTGTAACTCGAGTTGGTCAACTGAAAGCCCAGGCTCCTCTCCACAGCCTTTAGAGTCTCTCTCCCACACACAGGCAGATCTCAGTGTCCTTAGAGAGACCCTGGCCCAGGATTTCTCAGTTAACCCCACACAGCAGAGGATGTTGTCATGTTTCTTCCCAAACTCGTTAAGGGTTCAATCTGTATCTGAGACCATCTGGAAGTACAAGCTGCCAGCATTTGGGTCATAACTTAAGACTTTGTTCATAAGCTAAAACTAAAATTCTGGTTGTATGGTCCAAGTTGCTCATGTCAGGCCAGTTGTAACTCGAGGGTCCACTGTATCTTTTAAAGACCCCATCTTCAAACACAGTCACATTCTGAGGTACCAGGCTTAGGACTTCAGCATATAAATGGGGATGGCACAAAGTCAGTCCATAAAAGAAAGCAAAAACGAAGACTAAACTGTAATCTCAGCACTCTGGGAGGCTGAGGCAAGAGGATTGTAAGTTCTAGCCCAGCCTTGGCAACTGAGCAAAAAATGAAAACTGTCTCAAAATAAAAGGTATAATTCAATGCCAAGGCCCTGAGTTCAATCCCTAGTACCACAAAAAGTGAAGATCAATAATCAGTGAGTCTTCGCAAGAAACCATGGGCACCATTCTCTGCAGGGAGGGGAATGAATGGCTGGAGGGGGAGGAGGGAAGAGGGTTGTTTGCTCTACACTCTATTGAATCTTCTGGATTTTGTATTATTTATATTGTGTATTGCGTATTACGTCTCAGTCAGCTTTTGTTACTGTAACAATCACCTGCAATGAATCAAGGTAAAAAGAGGAATAGTTCATTTTGCCTCATAGCTTTGGAAGCTGGCTAACCCCACTGCTTCAGGGCCCATGGCAAAGCAGCACAGACGCTGGGATCCAGGAAGCGAGTGAAAGAGAAGGGGCCAGAGCCCTACTGTTCCCTGCCAGGGCTCACCCCCCCGGGACTGCAGCCTTCCAGCCAGCCCCACTTCTTAGTGCCAGAGTGGGGACCAAGCTTTTGACACGTGGGCCTGAAGGGTACTTCCAGCATGGGACAGGGACACTGTTTATCTGCTGGTGAAGTATCCAGACATCGTTTAGGAGTAGTAACCACCCACCTGGCACTTTCTAAAGGAGATAAAGCCATCGAAGGCAGCACTGTCACGAGATGAATGCTTCTCACTTTGAAAATAAGCATATGGACATTTATCTATTTCCAGGATCCAATTTTCTACGACAACAGAATTTTCCCACCACTATCTTCAGTGTATAAGATGACGCATTCGTAGCCTGCAACTATTTCACAAGTGGCGAAGAACACCACATAATGATGTGTGTTCAGTTACACTAAGCCATGTGTAACGGAGCATTGTAATAGGCTAGCTAAGCTTAAGCAACGCATCCCTTATTGCCATGAGATGGGGAAAGAATAGCTGTGCTTTATTAAATCTCTATTAAGAATGAATTTCCCAAGACCTCTTAAAAAGTCAAAAGAGGTAGAGAACACAGACCATAGGGCTGCTAAGGCTGCACCCCGGGATGTTTTGAAGGGTAATAATAGTAATGAGTGAAGCAGTGCAGTCACTTCATGCTGTGTATTCCCAAACTGCTTTCACACATAGCTCATTTATGCCTTGTTATACTCTTTGAAGCATAAACTTTGACTCATGTTTTATAGAGGAAAAGCTGTGAAACAATGTAGTAGAAAATGACCAGCATCAACTCTGAATCCTCATGCAATGCAAAGGCTCTTTGTGTGGTATTTGTATCCAGAAATATTGACAATTTACAGAAATTGCACCATCTTCAAATTGGCCTGTGGGTCTTCGCTGTACGGGGAAAATGTGATTCAGGGACTGAAGCAAGCACACCAGAGAAGACGAGGCCTGCTGAACAGCACGCAGTCTCCTACTTCTCGTGTGGCTCTTAGTGACAACTGCGGCATGCCAAGCATTTTTACATGCTGTGTAAGTCACCTTCCCATTGCTGGAACAAAAGGTGGGGCCCATGTGGCTTAAAGGAGGAGAGGTTTGTTTGGCTCTCGGATTCTGTGGGTTCAGTCCATGCATGGTTCTGGCTCCAAGGCAGAAAGGCAGGGTGGGAGGAAAAGCTGGTGGAGGAAAGCTGATCGCTCCACGGCAGCCAGGAAGCAAAAGAAGGAAGGATCCAGGAGGAGAAGTCATGGCCCAGAGACCCACCCTCTGCCTCCTAGCAGCCTGTTCAGCGCCTGCATTCTGCAGTGGATGCATCCACTGATGAGCATAGCGTCCAGCCAACCAAGGGGTGAGTCAGGTATGGTGTCCAGTGACATGATACAATGTGACATACATATATAGTTAACCCTGAAAATAACATATTACAAGCCACTCAGTTTTCTGCTCATTGCCATGGCAACGGAGAGGGTAGTTGGTTTACCAAGATGACACCAGTGAACCCCTTTTCTGGTGCCTGCATCTTGGGGAGTCCCCACTGACACTGAATCTGGACTGGTTTATGACTCGTACAAACCACGAGAAAGTGTGGAGGTGTCACCGTGCTGACTCCAGCCCCGAGATGGCTTGGCAGGTCTGCTGCTTGGTTCTAGGATCACACGCTTTTTGCCTTGAACCGCTTCTTGAGAAGTCTGGCTTCCTTGCGGGAGAAACCACATAGAGAGACTTTGGGTGGAAAGGGAGAGACCACAAGGCTGCAGGAAGACAGAGACAGAAGAAGAGAGGAGAGGACAGAGGGACTACCGGCTGTCCACACCCTGCTGAGCCAGCAGCCCCATGCGACACCCACAGAGGCAGGAGCCCCATGTCACACACCTGCTACCTAGCAGCCTCAGAGCTGGGCAGGACCCTGTGTCACACGCACACACACACGCACGCACGCACACACAGAGGGCTTCAGGAGAGGGTGCACTAGAACGCCAGGCCCAGCTCCCCCACAGAACAGCAGCTCCCTGGCTTGCTTCACTTTCCCGCCAATGAGGCTAGATGAGCCCTCAGCACTGTCAGTTCCTGCAGTCTGACCCGATGAACGGCTGCCCCTAAATCAACCCACTTCACAGGATAAAGTCCAACCATGTACAGATTATTAACCCGCAACTGGGCTCTGCTCAAAAATGTCACACTAGTAACCCATCCTGGGAGACAAGGCGGTGATAAAGGGCAGAGCCACCAACGACAATGGCTGCTCGAGGGCAGGGATCTCAGCGTGGAGTCCCTGTCCTCCCAAAAGCTCAGGGAGAAAGCCACCCCCATGGCCATCTCACTGGCAGCCCTGAGGCTGTGCTTCCTATAAACTGGAGCAGGTGTGGCTTGAAAGCTCATGGTCCCCATCAGCAGCCTCTGGCTCTTCTTAGCTTGGCCAAGCCAAATGACAAATGACATCAACTCTCTCCTTCACACTAACACTCTATCCACAGGGAGGCGAGATATAGGGAGACCTATCGAGGGAGGAAGACACCTAGAAACTAGACTTTAGCCTACATGCACATTGAACCCTTTCCCAAGCAGGTGCACACAGCTTCCAGGGCTCTTCCGCGTGCTTTCCCAAGTTCCGAGCACCGTGAGGGACAGGCCTCACCCCACACAGCTGCTCAGCGGGCAGCACTGGGCCGTGGAGCGATGGTCTTGCTGACCACAGCCGAGTGTTGTCCTCGAGTCAGTGTCCATACCATCAGCTCCAAAGTGAGTAGGACCCCAAGGAGCACAAGCTGCCCGTTTCTGCTTCTTCAGTCTCTGAAGGAAGGAAACCAGACAGTTGGCTGAACACTTGGATGTTTAGTGGAACAAGGAGATTTTGGACTCTTGACTGGCTCGAAGGCACCCATGAGAATTACTCCACAGCCCAGGTGCGGGGGCCAAGTGTGAGCGTGCGGGGGGCCAGGGCCGGGGGCTGGGGGAGCGTCTCCTCCTGCCTAGGAAGGACCTGCTGTCACAGCTGGCGCCAGGCCCTTCTCGGGGCATCAGCCCCTGCCCCTTGGCAGCACCTGTCAGGGGATCTGTGCTGCTCTGCCAGCTGCTCTGCTGTCCCCGCCCTGCTCCTCCTCCTCCTCCCCGTACCCAGCACACGGGCACCCTCCGCCTGACAGATGAGCAGTCCCTTTAACTTCACTGCACGCAGGCAGAGCGCAGCAGATGGGAGGCCACAGACAGCGCCCAGCATGCTTGGCAGGGGAGGGGCGGGCTACTGGGGGCTGTCACCATGACAACAACACAAGCATGGCTTAAGTTCTATTTTGGGGCTGCCATTAATTACTGTGAGTGCTTCATTCGGCCCTGTGATCAGCCGGCCCCAAAGCAGCCTGCTACTGGCAGATGCTTGTTTCTTCTCTCTAGAAAGTTGGCCAAAGACCACAGTCGCATGTGGTGGTTTCATTCTTTTTTGAAAAAAAATTGACAGGGTTAAGAATGTTTTCTTTTACATTTCTGTTTTGTTGTAAGAGCCAGATTCTCTCCAAACAAACACTATTTGGGGAAATAAAAAGCAGGCCCAGTAGAACTAACTAGTTTAGTGTTTAAACGTACGTACAGAGGAGGGAATATAAGGCCACTTATGTGCACCGTTGATGACAAATACTTGATAGGTCTCCCTCCTGGCTGCTCTGACAGGTAGATCAGGATGAAGTTATTTTGGGGAGTTCAGGTTCCTCTCTTTTTATATAAAAAGTTTCAGTCACTCAGATTCATCCCAGAACAGCCTAGAGTTGTCACGTAGTCAGCTTTCAGACTGACACCCGGTTCTACTGGTTGGTGCTCTGGAAGGTACAATTGAGGCCAAGTTTCCATGGGTATGACAACTCCACTGATTTTTTTAAGTCTACTTATATTAATTACATCCCATAAAGGTTTGAGGCAGCTTCATAAAAAATACAGTATTTAAAGATAAATAAATACAGGAGAGTTGATATCAGAAAAACAATCGGCAAGGAACAGAAACTATGGTTAGAATAACACAAAGAAACGCATACCACATAGTCCCAGAGGGGGAAAATGCAACAGTACAGAGCCATAGTTCCTTCCAGCACCTAAACAAAGGCAGGTATTTGGCCAGGGATTTAGCTCAGTGGTTTCGCTGCCTGCTGCGCAAGCACGAGGACCCGAGTTCAATCCCCAGTACCAAAAAAAAAAAAAGAACGAAAGAAAGAAAAGCAAAGCAGGTATTCACAAGAGGCACAACTGTCCCCACTGCCAGACCTGAGGGAAAGGGTCAGGTGGCCTCCACACTGGGCTGTACATCTCTGACCAGTTGGCCTCTGAGATCAATGAGCCAGATCCAAAGGGTGTCATTTTTTAAAAAGCCTATTCGTTCATTATTATAATAATAGTTTTCTACCTAAAAATCAGGAAAAATTTTTTTCAAGATAGGAATAAAAGAAAAAGTCCACCAAAAAACTCGTCTTTGAAGATGATGCTTCTCAATCAGGAGGATGCAATAGAATCTTTGAGGTATTAAAGGACAAAATTACAACCTAGTTGTACAGATCTTAATAGGCTTTATTTACAATTATAGAATCAAGCAGTAGCCTGGACCCCAAGTAGTTCAGAATACCAACTCCCACCACATGAGTAATTTTATTTATAGCCAGAGAAAAGGAAGTGACATATATAGAAAACGGAAATGAAAGCAGACAGCCTGATTGGTCACAGCTCCTGACTGTCTTATTTGAACACGGTTTGAACAGTTGGCCACTTGTGATTGTCTGAGACTTCGTTACTTGTTATAATAGAACGATATGGTCTGTTTACGCATCATGTTAGGTTACAGTTCACTATGTACGGAGAAACATTTAGGCCAAACTTAAAATATGTATGGAGGCACCTTTAGGTCAAACTTAATTCAATTTGACAGGGGCATGTGAAATTTCTCTACTAATTAGGAGGATAAAGAATCAAGAGCAATGAAGTAGACTGCTGATAGAATGCTGTAAGGGAGAAAAAAAATAATATTTAGCCCTCACCCACCATAAGGATTGAGTTCAGCACTCCTATAAGAAAAGGCAGATTGTTTTGCCGCCTGCTGTGCAAGCTCAAGGACCCGAGTTCCATCCCTGGTACCAAAAAAAAAAAAGAAAAGGCAGATTAACAGAAGCATAACAAATTTATTTATAAAGTATATAAAGACATATTTATGGGCTACCATACAATGTTTAAATATGTGAATACATTGTATAGAGTTTAAGTCAGGTTAAACATCTATTTCTTCAAATATTTATTTTATTTTTTTTCAAACATTTATTTTTTAATTGTGATCAAAACTTTCAAAACTCTTGCTTCTAGCTAAATCTGTGTGTTTTATGCTCCGGTTCCCTGAAGAATGGATGGTCATGTAGGCATGTGGTTGGCCAAAAAGAGGCTCTGACCTAAGGTAGTAAAGCAGGGGACACAACAAGCCCATTTGTTGGAAAGTTTCTTGTCTGCTCTGTGTCCTCATTCTTTTCCTTCCAGTCTAAGGCAGGACATCTGCAATGTGGGGGTCTTGATCTCCAGTTTCAGGGAAGCTGGGTCAGAAAATTCCTTTATGGCTGCTTTCACACAGATGGGGGCAGTTCAAGTGACCGCCAGGCTTCTGAGGCCCTCTGATCTCCTTTGGTTCAAAGAACTTTGGTGGTAGCTTTTCTGAGTCCTGAGAATGATTTAGTCAAGAGAAATCAAAGCATAAAATGGAAGCTGTGACATCTGAATACTGGAAAGCACCATAGGAATTGTATCACTAATGCCAGTAGGGACTCCCATTAACATTCAGACAGAATCTCAAGGGGCTCTGAATAGCAAAACAAATCTTGACAAAAACAGAGCAAAGTTCAACCACTGACACTTTGTGATTTCAAAACATACTACAAAGCCATAGTAACAAAAATAGTGTGGCACTGGCCTAAGGACAGACACACAGGACGATGGACTAGAATAGAGAATCTAGAAATAAACTCCTACATGCATGGTCACCTGGTTTTTCTTTTTCAGAGATCTGACAATTAGCACTTTATTTTTTAAATTCTTATTTTTCTTAGTTCATGTTTCATTACCTTACATTCCTTGTGGGGAGTTGGTACATGTATACAACACATCTTAATTCTTTTTATGTCTCATTCTCCTCCCTTCCCTCCCCATCTCTTGGTCCTTTTCCCATTTGCAAAAGATCTTTCTGTTTCCTATTATCTTTTATTTTGCTCTTTATTTATACTTTTGGTTTCTCGTATAAGAGAAATAATGTGATATTTATGCTTGTGGTCTGATTTATTTCACTTAACATTATAGTCTCAAGGTGCATTCATTTTCCTACAAATAATTCATTTATCCTTCTTGGTGCCAGAGTACTACTCCATTGTGCATACATACCACATTTTCTTTATTCATTCATCTGTTGATGGACATATAGGCTGTTTCAAGGACTTAGCTATTATGAGTTGTGCTACTATAAATGCAATCACTGTGAGGATACCTTTAACTCTTTCAGGAAGATACCTAGAAGAGGGATAGCTGGGTTGAATGGAATTTCTAATTTTACATTTCCACTAACAATGTTGGAGGGTTCCCTTTTCCCCACAGCCTTGCCAGTATTTGTTATTATTTGATTTCTTGATGATGGCCCTTCTTTCTGGAGTAAAATGGAATTTTCTTATTGTTTTGATACGCATTTCTCTACTGGCCAGAGATGCTGAGCTTTTTTCCATGTATTTACTGGTCATGTATTTAGGTACCTCTTCTTAGAGGTGTCTGTCAATCGCAATTGCCCATTTTTTATTGGGTCTTTTTCAGAGGGTCTAATATTTTTTAATTATTTATATATTCTAGATATCAGTCCTATGTGAGGTGTAGCTAGCAAAAAAAACCCTTCCCCATTCTGAAGATTGTCTCTTCACTCTGTAGGTTGTTTCTTTTGCTGTGCAGAAGCTTTTTAATTTGATATAATCCAATTTGTTGATTCTTGATGCTATTTCTTGTGCAATTGGGGTTCTATTCAGAAAGTACTTGCCTACACCTATGACTTCAAGAGTTTTACTGATTTTATCTTCCTGCTGCTAAATAGTGTTACCAGGTTAATATTTAGATCTTTGATCCATTTCTAGTTTAGTTTAGTACATGGTGAGACATATGGGTCTGACTTCAATCTTCTGCATATGAATAGCCAATTTTCCTAGCACCATTTGCTAAAGAGGCTTTCTGCCAGAGTATGTTTTGGCCCCTTTGTCAAAGATCAGATGGCTGAGTGTGTCTGGGGTTGTTTCTGCTTCTTCTGCTCTATTCCACTGATCCTCGTGCCTGTTTTTGTGTCCGTGCCATGCTGTTTTATCACTGTAGCTTTGTGGTGTAACTTCCAATCCAGAATTGTGATGCCTCCCACTTTGCTCTTGTTACCCAGAATTGCTTTTGCTATTCTGGGTCTCTTCTGGTTCCATGTGAATTTTAGGATAGTTTTTTTTTCTTCTAATTCTGTGAGGAATACTATTGGTATTTTGATTGGGATTGCATTAAATCTGTATATCAGTTTTGGAAGGTAGTCATTTTGACTATATTAGTTCTCCCTCTCCAGGAACAAGGGATATCTTTCCATTTTCTAATAATCTTTTCAATCTTCTTTTCAGATTGTTGTAGTTTTCATTGTAGAGATCTTTCACTTCCTTGGTTAGATTAATCCCTAAGTATTTAATTTTTCTTGATGCTGCTGTGAATGGTACTGTTTTCCTAATACTACTGTGTGAATAGTATGGTTTTCCAAATTTCTTTCTTGGTGATTTAGTTATTGGTGTGCAGGAACATTACTGATTTTTGTGGGTTGAATTTGTATCCTGTTATATTGCTGAATTTGGCTATTAATTCTAGGAGTCTTTTGGCAGAATTTTTCAGGTCTTCTATGCCAAGGATCAGGTCATCTGCAAATCGTGATAATTTGACTTCTCCCTTTACTATCCATGTCCCTTTTATTGCTTTCTCTTGCCTGATTGCCCTGGCTAATGTTTTGAGTACTATATTGAACAGGAGTGGTCATAGTGGACATCCTTCTGATTTTTGACAAGGGAGCCAAAGTCATTAAATGGGAGAACAGTCTTTTCAACAAAGGGTGGTGGGAAAACTGAGTGTCAGAGGTATCAGAGTACACAGCAAAGGGTACCATCTCCACATGTGGATTACAAGCTAAGCCCACTGAGGTCAAGCAGACCCCAGACAAGCTCTAAAAGCTGGGCACAAAGTTTCTTTGTATGAATATAGGAAGGTTCCATTTGTAGAGATGCCTCTGTCTCCCATGCCATGAAGAGAAGGACTCTCGACTCTTCCCATGAAGGAAGCACTGACCTAACCCTGCATAAACAACCTTACTAAGCAAGCCTTATTTTCCATACTTTTACTGCTCACTGTTCCGTAACTTGCCTTCCCCACCAGAAGCTCCAAACTCCGTTTCCATTTGTCACTGGGCACCCACTCATATCTGTGCACTTGCCTGGTAGCAGACTTCTGAGTGCCTGCCTCTTACTCATCTTATTTGGATCACTCTTATTTGCAGGGCCTCAGAACCTAAGATGGGTGGAAGAAAACATTGCCCCTCCCTGCAGTACCTGCATTCGAGAGCATGAAGAGGGACCCTTACCTTATTCCATATGCAAAAACTAACTAGAAATGAATTAAAGCCCCAACTCTGCATATACAACTACAAAACTCTTAGGACAAAATATGAGGAAAAGTTCCATAAAATGAGATTTGTCAAATTTCATGGAGGACACCAAAAGCACAAAAAACAAAAGAAAAGTAGATAAATGTGACTACATAGGAGTTAAGCTTTTGCCCATCAAAAGATGTTATCATAAGAGTGAAAAGACAACCCACAGAATGAACATATTTGCAGATCATCTATCTGATAAGAGATTAATATTCAAAATATATGAAGTACTTTTACAACTCAATAATGACAGCAAGATAAACAACCTCATTAAAAAGACAACTAAGGACTGTAGTGGACTTTTCTCCAAAGATACACAGAGGGCCCATAGCACATGAAAAGATGTTCATCGTAGGGCCGGGGATGTAGCTCAGTGGCACCACGCCTGCCTGGCAAGTGCAAGGTCCTGAGTTCCATCGCTGGCACCACAAAAAGACAAACAAACAGAAGATGTTCATCATCACCAGTCATTAGAGAAATGCAAATCAAAACTACAATGAGACACCAGTTCATACCTATTAGGGTGGCTATTATCAAAAACCTGGAAACTAAATAAATAAGTATTGACCAGGACATAGAGAAATTCAAATCCAAGTGCATTACTGGTGGGAGTGGAAAATGGTGCAGCTGTGGTGGAAAGCAGTTTCGTGATTACTCGAAAACCTGAACTTGGAATTTTCTATGACGTAGCAACTGCACTCTGTAGCATAATCACAGGAGAGCCAAAGCCAGAGCTTGCACAAATATTAGTGCATCAGTGTTCGCTGCAGCGTTATTTCCAACAGCATCCTCAGATTCCAGCCACCAGGAACTTGAAGTCCTATGATTTACACATAAAATAGAGGAGATTAAGAAATGGGCTTTTAAGTGGCACAAAACCTAGAAAGGTGAAGCCTGGTTTTCAGTCCCCACTGCAGGTCCTTGGGGTCCTGGAGATGTCCCCCCTAAGGTGAGGACCACACACACAAGTCCTGGTGCTTCCGTGCTCATGCGACACCTTTGGCAAGGTGAGGTCTGTCAGCCCGCCTGCTCTCCACTCTGCATGTGACCGTGCGTTTAACAGTGCACTTGGCAGAGGTGTGGCAGGAGAGGCAGCGCGTTCTCTATGGGGCTAAGCACAGGATGGACTCCTGTTCCTGTTCCGCCATCCTCTGGGGGCTGTGGAACAAGTTGCATATCCTTCCTGGTTCCCTCATTGGAAAGCAGAGCAATCATTCCCATGTCTTAGAATTATTCTGAGCTATGTACAACAGGCATGGAGTCCTCATTAAATAGATCCTGTCATCTGGGCTGTGAGGACCGTGTGATGACCCCACCCGCAGACGAGTGACTCCTCCCTGGAGCAAGTATGTCTCAGTGTCTCTCCCTCATCTGCCCTCACCCAGGAGGCACCACTCCTAGTGGGTGAATGAATGAGGGAATGAATGAACGTAGAACGGACTCATTGCTCAGAGGGCCTTTCCAGGTAGAAACTTCCACAGGTAGAGTAGCCAGGTAAATTAGCCATGGCACCAACCCTGGGTGCTCAAGTAAACATTCACCTTCCCTTGACAGCCAATGGCATCCCCCAGGTGGATTTGCAGAACCTCAGGATGCTGCAAATTCCCAGGCTGCCCCTAAACCAGAAGCTTCATGCCAAGAAAGACAGCTTCTGGTTTCTGTTTTGGATTTCAGTGATGCTTATTTTTTCCGAAGCACTCATGACCTTTCTGACTGTCTGAAATGTGATATTCCCTTCTACTTTCAGGAAAATATCAAAAGAATAATGAGCTGCTTCTTCTGTAACTGTGCTTTCTCTCTCAGTTCAAGAGCAACGGGACCCACATTCTCTCCTTTGTAAAGTAAGCCAGTGGTTCTCAGCTGGGGAGTGAGTGAGTGACTTTGTCCCCTAGATGACATTCAACAATATCTGGAGACACTTTGGGTTGTCCTGACTTGTAGGGGACAAGAGAGAGATGGTACTTCAAGCCTCTAGTAGTTAGAGGCCTCAGAGAGGCTGCTAGATATCTTACAGTGCACAGGATGACCCTATACAGCAAAGAATTATCTGGCTTAAAAATGAGAAACCTACATTCCCTGTTCCATGCTCCAAAACACTGCCTGACCTGGTTGTTTAGAGGAGACTTTTTCAAGCTTTGATGTGCATAAGGTCACCTGGGACCTTGTGAAATGCAAATTCTGATTCTGTAGGTATGGAGTGGAGTTTATTTTTAACAAGCCCTCAGGTAAGGCCAGATGATACTGCCAGTTACGGACACACTTGAGCAGCAAAGGCCAGAGAGAAGAAAAGCCTTTATTATAAGCAAGGAAACAAAGACACAAGTGCTACAAATAAGAGTGTTGTAGATCTCAGCAGTCTCCCGGGCTGAGAACTAAGCCTTTACAATTCTGCAAACATCAGAATTTGCAAGACCCAGTGGCAGAGCAGGAGGCTGTGACTTCCTGTGGGAGAGGAGCACACCCAGGATACTCCAGCGGAAAGGCTTAAGGGGAAGGACTTCAGAAAGAACGGAGGGGGAGGTCAGGTGAATTTGATCCCAGCCTGGGAAATCTCCCTGTTGTCCGCAGAGCATGGGAATGCAGCCCCAGAGCAGAAGCAGAGTGTGGTTTGGGGACAATGACCTGGCCTCCTCCAGCTGGACCTTCCTTGGGGAATTCTGTGCACTGAAGTGGCAGGGCAATGCGAAGACCCAGCAGTAGGAATCTCACTACACATTACTTAGAGCGTCACCAGGGGCCTAGAGGTGTCAGAGCACCTACGAAGAAGGACTCAGCTAGAGAAAGTGATTCAGCTTCAGCCTCCTTCTCCCTGCAACGTTTCTCAACCCAGAAGTCACTCTAGGAAGCAGGAAGGAAGCTGCCCCTGACTTTGTGGCAAAAGAGAACATTGTAAGAAAGTTGGTTTTGTAGATCTGAATTGGCTTTATCTGGGACTACAGGATGGAGAGGTTTAAACCTAAATACAGACTAGACCCAAAATTGCTTCATATTGGTCCCCCTGCCACGCACAGTTTCTATTTATAGCCACAGAAAAGGAAGTGCTAAAAGGGAAGAGGCAGAGGGACAACCGGATTGGTTACAGCTACTGTTTGTCATATTTGAACCTGGTTTGAACAGTTACCTGCTTGTGATTGGCTGAGACTGACCTACTTGCTAAAAGAGTAGGTTACAGTCTGTTTACACATCAAGTTAGGTTACAGTTCACTATGTATGGAGAAGCCTTTAGGCCAAACTTAAAATATGTATGGAGGCAGCTTTAGGCCAAACAACCCTGCGGTGACAGGCGTCTGCAGTCCCAGCTACTTACTTGACTTGAGGCGGTTTCAAGATCAGCCCAGGCAAGATAGAGGGACCCCACTCAGATAAACAAGTAACCACAACAACAAAGGCCCATCCCACCCCTGTCATTTGGGGCATGGACATCAGCGTCACCATCACATACACACTTATTTGGTCTCAGCTCCCTCTGGACATGAGCGGGACAGTGGCTTTGGTAAGGTAAGAAAAAGGGAACAAAGCAGTAGAGAAGAACTAGTCAATGCCAGGTAACTTTTAAGTAAGAGTGAAAGAGAGGATTTCTTTACAGTGCTGACTCGACTGGAACCTCTCATCTCCAGGGAAAACCTGGTCTGATTGGGATCCATCTTCCTCCTTCACACTTCAGTCTCTGTGGCATCAGCACAAGTGACCCCTTTTAGTTTGTTGACCTGCAGGGCCTGGTCCGGGGCTGAGCGCAAGACAATGGGCTCCACGGGTTGCTCTCAGAAGGGCGGAGAGGGCCTGTGTTCTCTACCTGACGCGTCCAAGGTCCAATCAGAGCTGCACACCGGTCGTGGGCACAATGCAGAGATTCAGAGCATCTTGCAATGTGTTTTATTTCAGAGGAGGAGCAACATGCAGTCTTTGTTTGCTCTACATTGTTTTCCTTTTTTTTCTTTTTTAAGGAAAGCAGCTTTATAACTTTTGAGTACAAACAATGACAAGTTTGGCTAACGATAACTTGAGCTTGTCACCTAAACAAAGGAAGCTGCTTTATTTGAAAACACAACTAAAATGGTTTCTAGTTGCACGAGTACTCCCACGTATAAGAATGCATCCACTGTGCATGGAGAAGCTCCACCCTTACGGAGACATCTAGTTCCAGATCGCTCCTCTACTTGCTTAACCAACACTTTGCCCACCGCACAATTCAAACATAAACTTTACCTCATTCCCTCTAGATCACAGCATGCAGCAGAGTTGCGAGGTACAAACTGATGAATTGCTACCATATCGCTATAGATATTGGATCAGGGATGGAGAGTGTAGAGCCCCAGGGAATCTGCCTTCCGTGCTCTGGAATAAACTGACAGTAGGCAGATTAATAGGAGGTAGACACATACACATCTTCATTATGTGCACACACATGGGAGCCTTGCAACATCAGTGACTAGGAGAAAGTATGCTTATGAACTCGCAGTTTCTAGAACATCCTAAGCTACAGACAGGAACTGAGGCTTGAGGGTCCTGGGAGGAGAGAGCAGCAGGCTGTGAAGCTGAGGGGAGATGGTGGGCTATCTCATTGAGCAGGTAGAGTCTCAGGGTGGCAGCCCTGGGCAGAACATGTGACCAGCTGTGTGTGTCAGTCAACTTTCCATGACTAAAACAGTCACCTAAAAACATAATATAAAATAAAACAGACACCTGAGATAAGCAACTCAGAAAGAAAGCACGTTCATTTGGGCTTATGGTTTGCGAAGTGCCAGTCCATAATCAGTTGGCCCAGCTGCTTTGAGCAAGGCAGCACATCATGGTGAGGTTAAAATGGATCTTTAAAAATTAGGATCTTTTTTAAAAGGAAAAATGGATTCACCTTAAGACAATAATGTTAACCAAAATAAATTGGACACACAAACTTAAATATGACATGGTTTCTCTTATATGAGAAACCCAAAATATAAATAAAGAGCAAAATAAAAGATAAAAAGAAGTAGGGAGATAGAACTTTCTCAAATGAGAGAAGGATCAAGAGATTCATCGGGGAAGGAAAAGAAAGGGGGTGAAAAAGAATTAGGATGTGAGGTATATGTGTCTCACTCCCTATGAGGAATGCAATTATTATGTCCTACAAACATGTACTAATAAAAAATAAAAACTGAAAAAATGCTTTCAATCGTAAAAATATATAAAACATTAAAATTAGGATTTTTTTTTTTAAGATAGGCTGAGAGCATAAACCATCATCCCAGCCGAGCACCAAAGAAGCCTGGACATTCCTGGCCTCTGGTGGGCTAAATTCTGGTGAATCTGCACACGTGCACTCCCTGGCCTTCACTCTGCCCTTTCCATAAATCAGAGAGCTGCTGCCCCTTGAAGTGGATGGGGATCAGCTGTCCTCCCAAGCTGACAAAATTGTGAATAAATTCATTTTTTCACTCTTTTGCACTTTTCCTGTACTCTTGATGGCAGGAAGGCAAACAAATCCAGATAGGGTCTCTCTGAGACGGACGGGCGGACAGACAGACAGACCCGGCCCCATGACCCCCATGAGACCACACTCCCCAGTGACCTAGACCTCTCACTATACCCGACTTCTCCCCCACACTTCAGTGCGGGGGGTCGAACCCAGGCCTTCACCCTGGGCTTCATCCCCAGTGCTTTTCTATTTAAACTTTTGAGATAGGATCTCACTGAGTTGCTAGATGGCCCAGGCAGAGCTTGAGCTTGCAATCCTCTGGCGCAGCCTCCAGAGCACTGGGATGGCGGGCTTGTGCCACCACACTCAACTCCCTGAGGCTCCCACCACCTCCCGGCAGCACCCCCCAGGACGAAGCCATTCACATGGGGGCTGTTAGGCTAAGGTCTGGCCAGGCGAGGCAGGCGTGGGCGCTGACCTCTTTCCTGGGTAGGGGTTGATCTTCCCCACTCGGTGGGGTTCCAAGCTGGGGTGGTGACAGTAACTCCCCACCAAGGAACCTGCTCACCGAAGCTCCCTGCTGTGACACCCTGCTCTCTCAGCGTCCACACCAGCCTGAGCACTTCTGGCAAGGTAAATTCAGACGTTGGATGTAAGGACATCAAGAAGTCCTGAGCTCCTGTCATCTCAACTGCTGGCCAGTTTAAATCTGCAAGAATGCACTTATGCTCGGGCACATTCAGGAAGAGTAGACGCAGCCGCATTCTTTACGTTGTAATAATTAAATGTGCTCACCAATTAGGAGGTGCAGTACTATGAAACACATATTTCGGTCTTCATCCCTAGTTCCTCTTAGCTCCTAAAAAGCTTGCGATATCCTAAGTGACTACAGCAATAAAAGCAGCTTTTGTTAAACTATTTGGCCTTCGGCCCTTGGTCCCTGAAGCAGCTCCAGCACTCTAAAGGTGAAAGACAGTCCTCTGTTATTTATAAAAACCCCTTTCAAGCTTGGCAGATGCCTGTAATCCTAGCACTCTGGGAGGCTGAGGCAGGAGGATTACAAGTTGTAGTAGCCAGCCTGGCTACTACATAGCAAGTTGAAGGTTAGCTTGTGAGCTTATTTATATTTTATAAAGAATCAATTAAACTATAATTTAAAAGAAAAACTAAAGAGGGATTTAAAATCGAGTCTCTTGAGAGATCCAGAAAGGTTTTATCGCCACTGGGCTTTAGTCCAAGCCAGGCCAGGTGGAAGCAGCCTCGGGGGCGGAGTCCCAGTGCTCAGGAAAGCATAAGGTGGGTCCGGGAGACCTCTTCCCTCTGCACCGTCCTGCTCCTCGCTGAGCCTCAGTGACATGGCTCACAGGGGCCACTCCACAGGGCCACAGAGCAGCTGCCTGTGTTTTGACATCGGCACAGCAGGTACTCGGGTTTACTGAGTCCCAGCGAGAGCTTCCGGGGCAGATTCCCTGAAGCTGAAGAGAGCCTTCCCTCTGTCCCACGCCTGACACCGTTCCTTTCCCCGGAGGCCAGTGTGGCCTTTGCCTTGGCCACCCCCCATCTCAGAGCTCTAAGAGGAGGGGGCACTTGAGCGCCCAGACTGCACCCTCACTCCGACCACCCCCCAAGCAAGGGGACACGAGCTCAGCTGGGGCCCCTTCCTCTGTAGTCTCTCCTCAGTCGCCGCAGCTGTGCTGGGTGGGAAGAGCCTGAGTGCCCAGAAGTGACATCCAGAGGTGGCCAGGTGCTGTAGACAGAATGGTCCACACTCGAACCCTGGACCTGTGCAGATTGGGTTATTGCAGGAGCCTCGGGGAGACACTGGGACCACCTGATCAGGACGATAGAATCGCTCGGGTACTTCCAGCTCATGTGACCCTGGAGCACAGACAAGCAAAGAAAAAGCAGGTGACATGGAAGAAAGCAACATTTAGGGTTTTTGTGTGTCATAAGAAACTATTAGGAAGGGAATGTACCCCACCATGTGGTCAGAAATATTTGTAAATCACGCATCTGACAAGGGTCTCAGGTCCTGACTACATAAAGAACTCTTACAACTGAACACCAAAAAGACAACAGCCCAATTAAAAACAGGGCAAAGGGCTTGGATAGACATTTTCCAAAGATACAGAAACCGTCAGTGTGACATGAAAAGATGTTAGGGAAATGAACATTAGAGCCACAAGGAGATAGATATCCCTCACTACCACAGTGAGGTGCTCTACACTGACTGTGAAAGAAAGAAAGAAAGAAAGAAAGAGAAAGAAAGAGAGAGAGAAAGAGAGAAAGACAGACAGAGAAAGAAAGAAAGAAAGAAGGAAAGAAAGAAAGAAAGAAAGAAAGAAAGAAAGAAAGAAAGAAAGAAAGAAAGAAAGAAAGAAAGAAAGAGAGAGACATGTTGGCAAAGATGTGGAGCAATCGGAATCCTCATACATTGTAGTAACCTAGAATGAAACAGATGCTTCAGCCAGGGAAAGGTTTGACAGTTTTTCAAGAAGTCAAATATGCCTGGGCATGGTGCCATACACTTGTAATCCCAGCACACTTAGAGGCTGAGTCAGGAAGATTTCAAGTTCAAGTCCTGCCTCTGCAGGACTCAGTAAGACCCTGTCTCAAAATTTTAAAAACAAAAATTAAAAATGAGCTGGGGCTATAGCTCAGTGAAAAGGCCCTGGATTCCATTCCTGCAAGAAAAAAAAAAAATCAAACATGGTGTTCCACGAAACCCAGAAACTCCATTCTAAGGATATATATGGAATTACAAACCTACTCACACAAAAATCTGTGCCTGAATGTTTGTATCAGCATTATTTATAATAGCCGAATGTGTGATCTATCCAAACGTCCATCAACTGATGAATAGGCAAGGAGGGTACACCTACAGAAAGGAATACTATGCAGCCATGAAAAGCAGTGCAGGGCTGCTTCATGGTGCAGTATGGGGAAGCCTTGAAAATGCTGAGCAAAGTGGAAAAAGTCAGATAGGAAAGTAGCCTTGTGCAATGTGAAATGTACAAGACAGGCAAATCCTCAGAGACAGGGAATCGGTTAGCAGCTGCCAGGGAACGGGGAGAATAGGAAGTGAGACACCTTGAAGGGTGAGAGAAATGTCCCAGAGTCACAGTGACACAGTGCGCTGAAGAGACCGAAAGCCACTGGGCGAAGGCTGTGCGTTGGTGAGGTCTATATCGTGTGACTTTTATCTCGGTAAGGGAGCCAAAGGAGAGAACTTTCTCCAACTGAAACCTGGAGTAATGAAGGTGCAGGAGAAGCCAGAGACCCGACGGCCCAGGAGGAGAGGCTGCTGACAGGCCGAGGAGCATGGAGACCTGGGCGTCTCCCAGGCCTGCTGAGCAGTCGGGCACCTGGTGTCCGAGGGCCGGGCTGGGGGCTGTGGACTGGGGGATAAGGTAAAGCTGAGGCAGGGGAGCTCCGGGAGGATGGAGGAGCCAAGCACCGGGCCGCTGGGCTGCTTCTTGCCACGGCCAGGGGACAGGGAGGAGGAGCCGGGAGGCCCAAGGAGGAGGCGGACAGCGCAGAGTTGGGTCCCCATCCGGGCCGCGTCCTCGTGGCAGACAGCGGAGTCCCCTCAGCTGCTGGAGCGAGAGATGGGTGGAGAGCCCCGAGCAGGTGACGGACCCCTCTCGCGGGGAATGGAGTCCAGCAAACAAGCCAGGCTCGGAAAGGCAAACGTCGCATATTTTCTCCTCAGTGCGTAGAATCCAAAACAATAGGAAGGAAGTAGAAGGGGGGCAACTGCCAGACAGTAGGGTCGGGGGGTCAGGCTGGGCCCGGGGGAGCCCAAGGGACTGAGATCTGCCGAGCTCTCTGACCCGGCACAGGGACAGCCAGGAGGCTCCTGAGCGCTGCGGGCCGGCAGGGCGCAGCTGCTGATCGAGCCACCCACGGTGCCAGGGCCGAGCGTGTCTGGAGGGCCGGATGCCCAGACCCCGGCCCCTGGACGGGACGAACCCCCGGTTGCAGAGAGCCTGGGCCCTGGGACGCGCCGGAGCAGTGTCACGGCCGGGGTGGCCACAGAGCGAAGGATGCAGAGACGTGGGCAGGGGGCAGCTCAGGCCCTTCCCTTCTTTTGACTTGGAGTCCAGATATTTAAGAACAAACAGAATGCACTTTGAAAGGACAAGCTGGATCGCAAAACGTGAAGAGATACTTCCAGGAAAAGGCGCTGCGGGGGAGGGTCTGAGGAGGGGGCTGCTGGCCGGCGCTGGGCGTGGGAGAGGCCGGCGTGGCTCCATCTGCTGGCTTCTATTTTCTCTGTAGCGTGGGACGCTCAGTCTGTGCAGAGAGGGAAGGGGGAGTGGGCGTGCGAGGCCGAGCAGAGGTAGCTCTGACCGGGCGCGGGGCCTAGGAGCAGCAGAGAGAGGGAGGCAGCTCGGGCTCCCGCGTGTGTGGTGGACCCAGACCAGGGTGGACCCGGGGGGCTCTTCCGGAGCAGAGGGAAAGAATCTACAGTGGAACGGGTAAGGGAGTGCAGGACTCAGCTCATTTAGGATTGGGGTTTGTCACACGGGTAAAGCAAAAAGAACAAAACGAGCTACTGAGTTTATTCTGTGAGAGCCTCACTGGTGTGAGAGGAGGGAAGGAAGGAGGGAGGGAAGAGAAGGGGGGAAGGGAAAGGAGAGGAAAGGAAAGCAGAGGAGAGGAGGGAGCCAATGGGAGGGTGTCTTAGTCACATCCCACTGCCAGGACAGAACACCCAGCATCTGCCACTTAAAGGTGCAGAGGTTTATTTGGCTCATGGTTTCAGTGGGGTCAGTCCCTGGTTGGCTGGCTCCAAGGCAGAAAGAGCATGGTGGAAGGGCCTGACGGAAGGGCCTGGAAGAGGAAAGCTGCTCACCCCATGCAGCCAGGAAGCAGAGCAAGAAGAGAGGAGCTGGGGACAAGAATCCGGGTTACACCCCAAGGAGCCAGCTCCAAGCAGGCCCTGCTTCCTACAGCACATTCAGCCATGAGCTCATGGAGGGGTGAGTCCCCTGATGAGCACAGCACCCCCAGATCCAGTCAGCTTGCACACACATGGGACCTTGGAGGCATTTTGAGTCTCGATGTGTACTGCTTCGAGCCACCGAGTTTGTGATGAGTTTGAGCAGTACAGACACACACGGAAATGGAAGGTGATGGAGCCTGTGCTTCGGGGCGGCACAGGGACAGGGACACACGTGTGGGCGGGTGTGTTCTTCCTTTCTCTGCTGGAATCCGATCCCTGATGTGATTCTGTGAAGAGTGGGGCCCCAGGGAAATGACAGAGTCCCGAGTGGATCCGTGCTCCAGTGGATGAGGTCACAGGGAAGCGCCTTCCTCTTCTGCCCTCCCACCGTGGGGCACAGCCACGACAGCACCGTGAAGGGGAGAACAAGCCCTCGCCAGACCTCTGGCCTGCCCGGCCGTGACCCGGGACTTCCAGTCTCCAGAACTGTGAGAACTGCATTTCTGGGCTTGCAAGTCCCGCAGTCTCAGGTGTCTGGCCGTGGCAGGGACACATGAGGGCAGTGGCCAACACACCACCAAATGCCCAGCAGACGTGTCTCTCCTGTCCCTACTGCCCGGGAAGAGAGCTCCTTCCAGCTCAGGGATGGCAGAAGTAAGAGTAGCAGCGCTTCTGGGCAGGGGGAGGCGGGTTTGTGGGGAAGGAGGGGAGGGCATGCCACACAGAAGGAACGGAGAGTCACGGAAGTAAGACGGGTCCCCACCCCGTCAGGGTGTGTGCCCAGGACTCACGGGGACCTTGTGATGGAACCGCAAGGTAGTTTGGGACAAGGCCACGGAGACCCTAAGTTACTTTTCTCATTGTTGTGGCAAAATACCTGACACACAAAGATAAAAGAGGAGAGGTTTAGTTGGCTCACAGTTTGAAGAGGTTTCAGTCCATCATCGCAGGCTCGGAGAGGGGCATCGCAGAGGAGAAACAGTCCATGGCAGGCAGAAGGCAGCGAGAGCAAGCACATGACCAGTAACAAGCGGCTGGCATTTCTGGTCCCTTATACCTTATCCAGGCTCCCCACCCTTATGGCAGGCGGCAGCACCTAGCCCTGCCCTGGGAACTGGTCCCAGCACCACATCCTCCGCCCCAGCAGAGCCCTGCTGAGCCAATCAGTGGACTGACTGAGTAGTCCCACACCCTAGATGCGGCCGCCCTGGGAAGCCCCGCCTGTGACTGCATAAGGCTCGGGGTGGACAGCGAGACACAGCCCTGACAGAGACCATGAGCACTGAGACGAGGAGACTGCAACTTTTCTGCTTTTGGTGCTGGGGTGGACCGAGGGCCTCTGCCCTGAGCTATGTCCCCAGCCCAGTCCTTATCTCTGTGTTTGTTTTGGAGCAGGGTCTCACCGAGTGACCACGTTGCTCAGGCTGGAGTGGAACGTGCAGTCTTCATGCTCCAGCCTCCAGAGTCCTGGGACCACCTGCACCACCAGGACCAGCTGCGATTTTAACAGCTTGAATTAATCTGCACATTTTTATCAAATTACACTTGAAATTAGGGGATTTATTCATATTTAGATACCAATTTGGCCATTGTAGGGGACATTCTCATATCAGCTTAACTGGATGCTTTTTACTCAGTGAAAGTATTTAATTAATAGTAAAAACTCAAAAGAAAAACTGCATTGTGAGACTGTGTGTAATGCCTGCCCCTCTGTGTGTGTGGTGCACGTCTGTGTATTGTGTGTGTGCGCTCTGTTTTCCTCTGTGTGTGTGGTGCATGTCTGCACGTGTGTATGGTGTGTGCATGTGTGCTATGTGTCTGTCATGTGCGTGGTGCGTGTCTATGTCTTCGTCGGTGTGTGCATGCGGTGTGTCTGCGTCCATATGTGCGTGTGCGTGGTGCCCTTGGGTGTGGACGTGGCATGTGTAGCAGCCGTGGGAGGTATAGGAGCAGGCCCATGGGGGACCCTCGACACAGGCCAAGGACATCCCTGCACTCACTCTGAGACCTGACTTCTGAGGTCTGCTGAGGACCCACGAGGCCATGAGCCCAGCCAGAGGAATGCTGACCCCGGCTGGCGCTTCTGAGGGTCCTGTGACCAGCTGTGGCTGCAGAGTTTGGAGTCGGTCTTGGCCAGCTCCCTGGGCTCTGCACCAGGACCGAGGCTTCCACCAAAACATCTGCTGTCCCTTGCTATCCTGCTCCTTGTGGTCACACCTCCCGTGGTCACGCCTCCCTCCCAGTGGCTGGTCCACTCGACTCCCTCCCCACCTGGACCTTTCCCCCAGTAACCTTGGTGCAAGTCAGGCCTGTTTCGACCTCTGTTCCTGGAAGACTGAAGAGCTCGGGAGGCCGGGAACATTTGAGAAGCCGGGCCAGGGATCAGAACAGCCCCTCCTTGGCTGGCAGCTGGGACACTGGGGGAGGTCCCTAGGGGAAGCAGGGGCTCAGGTGCTACAGCTGTCACCCAGAGAGGCCAGAAAACGGAGGGGACCAGCATGACAAGTGCTGGGGCTCAGGTACCTGGAGAGCCAGGGGCAGCGGGGGTCCAGATGCCCTCTGAGTAGTGGTCAGAGCCAGAAGCCGCTACCACAGGGCTGGCGACAGCTCAGCTCACAGTGGGCCCACAGCTCTGCCAAGGCCACCAGAGGTCTTGATGGACAGTGGGCTCCAGAGGCTTCCTGCTGGGCACAGACAGATCTGTGGTGTGAGGCCTGGGTTCTGGCGAAAAATCCAGGATACTCAGTATGGAGCAGGGCTAGCAGATGTCTGCCAGCGAGGTGCCCTCGGCCCTCAGCCCCCAGTTCTTCCCTGAGCTGGCAGGGGCCGCAGGGCCCCAACCCATGTAAGGAGCAGGGCCTGGCAAGCTGCCCTCCCCGGTTCCTGGGCCAGGGCTGGGCATTAGCAACGACTTCCGCTGATGGAAACCAGAGCGCTGCCCTGTGGTGGGCGGCCTGGGGCAACACCAGCCCCCTGCTGGGGAAGCTGAGGCTGAGCCGGGCCACAGTGCCTGTGGCCTCCCCAGGCAACCGTGAGACCCCTAAAAACCTCCAGTCTGGGCATAACAACACCACGCGTCTTTCCTTGCTCTGATAGAGACAGCTCTGGGTTCTGGCAGCCTGGATCTCTTCCGGACTGCTGCTGCTCAGCCAAGGCTTGTCTGGTGTTCTCTCTGCTTTTGTTTTTGGTTTTTAGTTTTGTGAGACAGGGTCTCGCTATGTAGCCCAGGCTGACCTGGAACTCACAGCGATCCTCCTGCCTCAGCAGTGCTGGGATTACAGTGTGCACCCAGCCTCTGGTTTCTCTTTGAAAAGACAGCAACCCAAAACAGACATGGATCATAGCAATACATTTAATGCATTAGACTTATTAGAATAAATTGAACACATGAGACATGTGTCACTGTGACGCTGACCTTTGTTTTACTCTATTCACCTGTGACGCATCTGACCTCAGTCCTTTCTCCACAGGGGAAATGCAGGAAACATCAGAGAAGCCAGTAGCAGTCAAGACGAAATCAAATCCAGAAACACACAAATGACAGCCGTTCACATTTCGAATGCAAGAGAATATTGCTTGCTTTACCCCAGGGAGGAAATTGTGGCCTTGATGATTTCCACCCCTGTAAGAACTCTTAGTTGACCCCCACCCTGCCGGTTTAACTTGAAACACTACATACTTTGTCTGCATTTATTCAGTTGATTAAGATTTATCTTTGTTTGCTATTGGCTAACTTTGGCCTGGCCTTTCTGGCCCAGGAACCATGGCTAAATTTGCAATACATGTGCTGGAAAAGGTAGAACAAGGCCTGGTACGTCAGCAAGCTGCCCATGGGAGGAAGTCTTCTGGCAGACTTTGACCCCATTAGCAAGAGATTTCGCTGTCCAAGTTGGTCATTTGGGAACTGCTATAATTACTCTGGCAAATAAAGAAGGCAAACTATCAAACATTTCTGTGTATGCTGTTGTTACTCATGATCAGATTTTTAAGTGGACTTTATAGGCCTAAAAATATGTTCATAATATAATAGGTGTTAAAACAAACAGACGTAACTCTTCCCACATACTCCTATCTCAAATACAAATTCCGCACAGATGCCTGCAAAATACACACAAATTCTACTCCCTTAAAATTGAGGCCCACAGGTTCCCAGATCTGATCTTCCCCTTTGCTTTGTGCTGTGGTGTGGAGTGGTGTGGTCGTGTCCCCCAGGACTCAAGTGTCGGCCCCAGGGCAGCTGTCTTGAGAGGCCGTGGGCCCTTTAAGAGGCTAGGCCCAGTGGGAGGGGTTAGGTCCTGGGGCTCCACCCTGGGAGGAGATTAACATGGATCCCTGGGACCCTCAGTCCCTTCCAATCACAGGGAGAGGTCCCGAAGAGTAACTGGCCCTCACCCCGCCCTGGTCTCTGGTTTCCTGATCACACATGACCCCCTCCCACAGGTGTCCCACAAGGTACCATCCGCCAAGGGTGCCCCAGTAGGGGCTCTCCCCCAGCTGGCAGCCACTGTCCCGACCTTCAGACCCCTCCCCGAACTGTGAGCTGAACCAACCTCTTCTCTCTGCAAAGTACTCAGCCTTGGGTATTTTGCTATAGCAACAGAAAACAGATTAACACAATTTCCATCCTAATTTCTGGTCTTGTCATCATTTCTGATAAAAATATGCCCTGAGCATTTACCACTCATTCCCCGATGACTTGTTCCCAAGTCTATAATCTAGTTATCTGCTCGCAGCTGCTAGGACGCAGGAAATGGTAATTGCAGCTCCAGAGAGGAGGCGATCGATGCCAAGTGTGCAGCCAGTGGATCAGGGCCCAAGGGGTAACCTCTCTCTCTGTGGCTTTGAACGCTTGCCTCCTCCTCTGCTCTCAGCCAAGTGCGTAATCTGTAAATAAATCTCTTTGGGCGTTGCTCCTCTTGAAGCACCCGGTTGATTGTAGTAAAACCTTCCAGTGATTACTGACAAAAGCTGACAGGGTAAGGGGACCAAGAGGTGCAGGGAGGGAGGAAAGAGAACTCGGAAAGAATTGAGAGGGTCGATGTACCTGGACCGACCCCCCAGGATGAATGTGATCATTATGTCTGCTAACAGGGACATTAGAAAAAAAATTTAAAATGTTAAGTAATAAATATAAATAAATAAATACATAAATGTGGAGGGTTGAAGGGCAGGTTTTCTAGAGCCAGATCCCTATGTATCCTCCAGCCTTATCTTCTACGATTGTTTCCTGCAGTCCAGAAAAGTCAGCCAAACCCAGCTACCCACCGGCCTGCGTGTGCCCCTCCCCTACCCCAGGGTTTCGGCACCGTCAGCCCCAGAGGCTCCTGGTGCAGTGCTCAGGGAGAACTGAACCCTCCAGTGGGCAGGAGGAGAGCATGGGTCTGGTCCTACACTTCCGTCAGGTAGGATAATTCCCAGGAGTGGTGGAGCACATCTGTAATCCCAGCACTCTGGGAGGCTGAGGCAGGAAGACTGCAAATTCTTGCCCAGCCTGGGTAATTTAACAACTTAATGAGACCTTGGCTCAAATAAAATAAAAATTTGAAAAGGGCTGGACTGTAGCTCAGTGCAAGGGTCTGGGTCAATCCCCAATATTAAGAGAAAAAAAAAAAACTTTGTGTGTGAAGTTCTTTCTCTGCCTGCCTCACCTTCCTGCTTCCTTGCTTTCTGTCCACAGCTTTTCCTCATCCTTTAACTGGCCACGGCTCATACTTGCAGGCTGCACTGCTCGGCGAGCAGGGCTTCCTCCTGCTTCCTTGTCCCTAACACCTGCTCCATCCCTGCCTGGCTCTGGGCGCCTCAGGCTGCCACCTTCAGCTCTCAGGCTCTCTGCACCCAGGGTCCCAGCCCGTAAGCCTGTCTGCACCACTCCTCCCAGCACAGGCTTGACTCCGTGCACAGCCCTGAACCAAAGCAAAGCAATGAGAACTGCCGTTCTGCAGTCCGAAGGACACCTTTGTAATGAGAGTCTTTGCTTGTCGTGATCTTTAGCACGCAGAGCCATGTGGATGGATGGATGGATGGTGAACTCGCTTCCTGCTTGCTCCCCCTGCTCTCAATTCTTACCTAAGTCTGGAGGAAGGCGAGCATACGAGTTGGACCCGTTTCACCCGAGAAGTGGTAGAAGGGTTCTCTAATTCATCATGCCGTAGGTCATTTTGCCTGTACAGTGCCAATAACTGGTAGAACTTGATTTTGGTTTTGTGAATTGTTTATTAGACCCAAGCAATCGATCTCAAAGCAGACTGAATCTGAACAAAGAGAAGAGTGGTAGAAAAGCACAGGGATTCCATGTGGCATGGGCTTTGACCTGAGCAGGTTTCCAGGATTCAGCAGCATGGACCTGTAGGCGTAGAAATGTCAGCAGCAACAAATTCTATCCTCACCTGGGCCCAGGAAGGAGTGGAAGCAGCCTGGGAAAGAAGTCCTTCCCCAAGTCTTCCTTGCTAGCATCTGCCTCCTTGTGACTCCTTCGCCCTTGAAGGAGGCCATAGTAGGACACATGGTGGTGATCGGTCCTCGCAAGGCATGGCCACGTTGAGAGGAAATGGTTTATTTGCTGCCTCACCTGTTTCTGTTGCCTTCCAAAACCACAGAGCACCCAGGGCAGCCTCGTTGCTGCTCTGAGAAATGATTCCATCTGGGACATTTGAGCACACACCAGCACAGGTGTCCCTGCTCTGCAATGTGCCAGATGCCCAGTGGCAGCAGGAAGCCAGCCAGAACGCATCCCCACACCCACCCAATCCCGAACTGCCCTCCCACCCCGAGTCCTGGAGCATAGGCTGAGTCTGAGCAAACGTGAAATTCTGAGGTCCGCTGCACTCCTCTTGCAGGCACGGATTCAGAACATGTGGACCCGGACAGGCTAGGTGAGGCCCACCAGTTAATCACCAACTCTCGTGCCAGGTCCGTCTCAACAGGAGCTGAAGCGGACCCAGGCCTGCTACCTGCAGGATGTAACAAGGAAAGGTGGCCCGTGCTGCTGTGATGCTCTGCGCTCTCCCAGGATTCCACCCCCAAATCATGCCCCACTCCAGCTGATTCCAGCCCGCTGCACTCGAGCCAGCTAAGGGGACGGCAGGAACACACACGGCATTTCTCCAGCCCAGGCAAGAGGAGGGTTTCAATGCTCCCTAGACTCCAATTCTTCACCCCAAGAACTTAGATGAGATTACAGAGTCATTTCTTAGTTACGTGTCACAGAATTGATGACGAAAATAATACCTTAAGACTACTTGGGCCCGGAATGGTGGTGTACTCCTGTGATCCCAGCACTTGGGAGGCTGAGGCAGGAGGATCACCTGGAGTTTGAGGCCAACCTGGCCTACCTAGTGAGTTCAAGGCCAGCCTGAACTACGTAGTGAGACCCTGTCTCAAAAAGAAAATTAGGGGCCGGGGATTTAGCTCAGTGGTTCCAGCACCTGCCTCAAAAGAGCAAGGATCCAAGTTCGATCCCTGGTACCTAAAAAAGAAAAAAGAACACATTACTTAGGCCGGGGATTTAGCTCAGTGGTTCCGTCGCTTGCCTTGCAACCACAAGGACCTGAGCTCGATCCCTGGTACCAAAAAAAAAAAGAAAGAAAGAAAAGAAAATTAATGAAAAGGCTGGGGACATATCCCTGGGGTCGATCTCCAGGAGAGAGAGAGAGAGAGAAAATGAACCTCGGTTGCTTTTTCTGCTCTGTTCCACATGAAGGTACAAGAAGGTGCCATCTGCTACCCAGGACAAGGCCTCCATTACCTTGAGCTCACCCTTCCTGGCTTCCAACTGTGAGGAATAAATGTTTGCTCCCTGGGCTTCCCAGACTAGTGTCATACTAAGGTGGTAGCTCCACGGCCCACCAGACAAGGCCCACAGTTCTGGAACTAGTTTTTATCAACTCCGAACCCCGATGACCCTCCCGTCCAGGGGGATGCTTGGAATTAAGCTCAGGGCTGCCGTGAGGCCCTACGGGAAGCCTTGTGCCTGGCACTTACAGGACACTCAGGACTCGGGGCCCCCTCGCCCCCTCCCCAGGTACAGAGTGGGCCGGGGTAACTCAGACCAGTCCCTCCCTTCCTGTGTCTGGCGGCTTCTTTCTAGACCCCAATTCGTTCCACTACCCCCTGGCCTGGGTAGAACCCCAACAGCAGCTAGGTGTTAAAAAAGAAAAATATCTACCCACATGGGTCAACAATGCCTGTTAACTTCAGCATCTTTTGGCAATACGTGTGTCCTTGGAAGAAGATGCTCGCTAACCAGTCTGAATGTCGGCTCTGCTGAATTTCAAGAACGAGGTCAGAATGAAGGAGCAGTCAGCGTTAATGAGGGTGGATGCAACCAAAGTCCTGTGTCCGAGTGTATGAAGATCATGAAGAAACCCATGATACCGCTCAATTAATACCTGCTAACCATTTTGAAAAGCTTATTTAAAGAAAGAAAGACAGTCAGTGCTCAGAGAAGCTGCCCCGATGAGCAGAGGGAGGCTGACCTCGGAGCCTGCGTGAGTCACCACCAGTGCCCCACCGAGCTCATCCCCTGGCCCTCC